>NC_087548.1:9561614-9694127 GCF_963921805.1 Phalacrocorax carbo | reverse complement strand
ATATTGGGAAAGACCTTTAAGATCATCAGATCCAACAGCTAATCTAACACTGCCAGGCCACTACCAAACCATGTCTCTAAGCACCACGTCTACACAGCTTTTCAAAACCTCCAGGGATAGTGACTCAAACCACCTCCTGGGCAGCCTGTTCCAGTGCTTGACAACCCTTTCAGTGAAGAAATATTTTCTAATACCCAATCTAAGCCCCCCCGATGCAGCTTGAGGCTGTTTCTTCTTGTTCTATTGCTTCTGACTTGGCAAAAGAGACCAACATCCACCGCACTACAACCTCCTTTCAGGTAGCTGTAGAGAGCAATGAGGTCTCCCCTCAACCTCCTATTCTCCAGACTAAACAACCCCAGCTCTCTCAGCCGCTCCGCATCAGACCTGCTCTCCAGACCCTTTCACCAGCTTCATTTCCCTTCTCTGGACACTCTCCAGCACATCAAGGTCTGCTTGTAGTGAGGAGCCCAAATCTGAACAAAATATTCAAGGTGCAGCCTCACCAGCACTGAGCACAGGGGCACCATCCCTGCCCTGCCCCTGCTGCCCACACTATTGATGACACAAGCCAAGATGCTGTTGGCCTCCTTGGCCACCTGAGCACACTGCTGGCTCATGTTCAGCCGCTGTCAGCCAGTACCCCCAGGTTCTGCTCCGCTGGGCAGCTTTACAGCAACTCTTGCCTAAGCCTGTAGCATTGCATGGGGTTGTTGTGGCCCAAGTGCAGGACTCTGTACTTGACCTTGTTAAGCCTCATACGATTGACCTTGGCTCATCGATCCAGCCTATCCAGATCCCTCTGAAAAGCCTTTCTGCCTCAAGCAGATTGACATTCCCGCCCAGCTTGGAGTCACCTGCCAACATACTGATGGTGCACTCAACCCCCCCCCCTCCAGATCATTGATAAAGCTAATAAAAAAGGCTGGCCCCAAAACTGAGCCCCGGATAACACCGTTTGTGACCAGCCACCAACTGGTTTTAGTTCCATTCTCCACAACTCTCTGGGCTCGGCCAGCCAGCCAACTTTTTTCCCAGCGAAGGGTACACTGGCCTAAGCCGTGAGCTGCCAGCTTCTCTAGGAGGATGCAGTGGGAAATGGTATCAAAGGCCTTACTAAAGTCCAGGTAGACAATATCCACAGCCTTTCCCTCATCCACTAAGCATGTCACTTTGTCATACAAAGAGATCAGGTTAGTCAAGCAGGACCTATCTTTTTTAAACCCATGCTGACTGGGCCTTTCTTTCTTTCTTTCTTTCTTTCTTTCTTTCTTTCTTCTTTCTTTCTTCTTTCTTTCTTTCTTTCTCTTTCTTTCTTTCTTTCTTTCTTTCTTTTCTTTCTTTCTTTCTTTCTTTCTTTCTTTCTTTCTTTCTTTCTTTCTTTCTTTCTTTCTTTCTTTCTTTCTTTCTTTCTTTCTTTCTTTCTTTCTTTCTTTCTTTCTTTCTTTCTTTCTTTCTTTCTTTCTTTCTTTCTTTCTTTCTTTTCTTTCTTTCTTTCTTTCTTTCTTTCTTTCTTTCTTTCTTTCTTTCTTTCTTTCTTTCTTTCTTTCTTTCTTTCTTTCTTCTTTCTTTCTTTCTTCTTTCTTTCTTTCTTTCTTTCTTCTTTCTTTTCTTTCTTTCTTTCTTTCTTTCTTTCTTTCTTTCTTTCTTTCTTTCTCTTTCTCTCTTTCTCTCTTCTTTCTTTCTCTCTCTCTTTCTTTCTTTCTCTCTTTCTTTCTTTCTTTCTTTCTTTCTTTCTTTCTTTCTTTCTTTCTTTCTTTCTTTCTTTCTTTCTTTCTTTCTTTCTTTCTTTCTTTCTTTCTTCTTTCTTTCTTTCTTTCTTTCTTTCTTTCTTTCTTTCTTTCTTTCTTTCTTTCTTTCTTTCTTTCTTTCTTCTTTCTTTCTTTCTTTCTTTCTTTCTTTCTTTCTTTCTTTCTTTCTTTCTCTCTCTTTTCTTTCTTTCTTTCTCTCTTTCTTCTCTCTTTCTCTCTTTCTCTCTTTCTTCTCTCTCTTTCTCTCTTCTTTCTTTCTTTCAAACAGCCTTAAGTAAAATTTCTGGGTTACATGACAGATGCTTGATTATTGGCATTCCTCATCACTCCCATGTCTTTTCTTCTTATTCAGTGGTGTACATTGGTGTAGATAAAAATCACATTAATGCACAGGTTTTTTTATAAACTAGGCATCTTATACAGTCGTGAGCACAGAGAGCTATCAATCAAGCTTCTTGGATTATCCTCACTGGAAAACGCTTTGTTGGTGATCTTTACAGTGGACTTTTAAAATGGTGTTTTTAATATGTACAATTAAAACTAGATCCCTTTGTGACATTTTCCTTGAGTCCTCTAAATTCTGTGTAAGCAGAAGCCTGACATGTGAGTTGAGCCACTTCAGAGTGTTGTCCCTAAAACACTTTCCTAACAGGGCTGTGCTGTGATCACTGCTAGCAATGAGCTTCCTTCCTCTTTGACACAGTCCCACAGTTTGCAAGAGAGGGTCCAGAATCCCCATTGAATGTTATAAACTTAAATTGAGTTTGAATGATATATCTCAGAGGGGACTGTCATGAAGCATCTGAATTGAAACCTTTCTATGGGCTTAGACGTATATGTGTGAGAAAAATACTACAGGTGGTTACTCTGGTGGGAAAAGCTACCTATTGATCAGAAGGGTGATTTCACAGCTAGCTCATTTGATATCTGAGTTCAGTCCTGCATCTTCCCACAGATTAGTTATGTTACTTGGACAAGTCGGCTTCCCAGTCATATGGCATATCTGTTCCCCCTGTTGCAATGTAGGGAATAACAACTACCCTTTGCCTTGTTTGCTTAAACAGCAAATTCTGCAGGCAAGACAGGATTCTTTATTATGCATATGAACAACATCTGGCCTAGTGTGCCAGGTGCACAAAATCATTTATTTATGTAATTAGTCAAAATATGAGCTAAACTGTGATAACAAATCCATGTAGACGCTCTTAGTCCAGATGAATATAAGGTAAGTAGTGTAAATTCTCTTTCTTTTAAAAGCTTAGTACGTATTACCTCATATTTGCTACAGGCTAAATACACGTGAGCTGTCCCAGATGAGCTGGCGCAGGATCATTCATTACTCTTTCTTGTTCACATGTCTGAGCCTTTACACACCTGACTATAATGCTCTTAGTAAAGTGAGGGATGTTTACAGTGTTAGTTGTGCTAGACTTGAATTTGAAAGATAATTAAAACTTCTCACCCTCACTTAGGCAAAGTCTGTTATTGCCCCTGGGATACTTCAGGGATAAGGAAATTGCAGGAAACTCAGCTCCTCCAGAGACGCTTTTGTTTTCTGATCAATTAAATGCTGATGGAATAGGCAGAAGTTTGGAGAAGTAAGAGCTGACCATCAGTGCAGTGACTTTTTCTGCACTGGTAAATGGATGTGTGTTCGTTATCGTCTGATCCAGAGCAAAGCCAAGCAGGTCATCCTCAAACCATCTGTGCTTTGCATTAGCTTGTTTGTTTTCAAATTAGAATGGGACAGGAGAGATGAGCTTTTACATCCAGCTACAGTGTTCAGCTGAGACCTAGCAACTGAAAGCAAAATTTTTCAGAGATTATGCTGCTTGCTGTACTGCAGCTCAGAGATGTTTGTGCTGTAGATATAACATGTAACAAAACTATTTAGACAACGGCCATGGAAGCCCAGGACAAACACAAAGTATATAGAACTGCCATGTTTTCCAGATAACTAGTAGAAAAGTAACCATATAATCTCAGATACCTCTGCATCAAATTCATCTCTTGAGTAAATTATATGAATCTAAACAAGTTAGTTAAATTTTACTGGATTCACACCAGCAAAATGATTGACTGTGTAACATCAAGCACAAGTGCTTAGCAGGAGCAGTAAATACTTGGGTTTGTTCTAGAAATGTAGAAATAGGAGATACTTGCTGTATGTATCATTTCTTCCCCTTTAACTTCTCTAATTCTGATTAAGTACGCCTTTAATGAAATTAAGTAATTATTTTTCACTTGTATTTCCTTCTCCCCATGAGGATTAAGCTGTAAAGGGTGTAGGGGTTTTTTTTTCCCCCTTTTTTTTTTTTAATTTTAGTACTTTTGACTTTGTCATCCGACATAAAGTGGGACTGGAAATTTTTTTGTATCTTTACTGACAAATCTATATTAATAACAACATCAATACTGTATTAAACCTGAACTATGGGGATAATTTGTAATCACACTGAAATTAGTAAAGTTGCATATCACATGACGAGTCATAGAATATGGGAAGTAAAACGACTGTTAGCTTGGGTTATTATTACCTTATTATGACCATTTAAATAGGCTGTAATTCTGAGAATTTAAAGGTCATTTTGATTTATTCAGTTTAGTTTGTTATGTGATTAGAAAACTAATTAAAGAACAAACAACATGGTTATATCATTCTTAATGGCAAATATGTGCAAAGGGGTTACTCATTCCGAAACCCAACAGAATAATGAACATTGTTATAATTTTCAACATTCAACATTCCTTCCTCTCAAAAATGGTTATTTTTCCCTTGCATTAAAATGGTTTCATACATTTTTGCTCTTAATATTTTGAAAAGGATGTCCTATGAATATTTAACCTCAGGCCTGAAAGACTAAATGATCTCTAGTTAGTTTGAGCTTTCAGAAAAATGACAAAAATAAATAAATATGGAGAAAATAATAATCTCTGAAATAACCTTTAATCCCCATGACTGACCTACAATTTGTTCGTAAAATAATGACTGTAAAATGTTTAATGTTTCCACAAAGCCTTACGCTGTGATGGTAATTCTTCTGCACTGCTTATTCAATGAAGTACCTAAGCTTACACTTAAGCTCAGAAAAATGCTGGGGTGCCTTTAGCTTCAAAAGCCTTGAGCACTTATAAAATTATAAGCCATGTTTAAACACTTTTTTGCATAGGCAAGAATGTTTACTCTTTTGTGAGTATGTTGTAGAATTGGACCACAGTGAATAATGCTGTTTAACCTGGCTCTGATCTGAAGCCTGCTCTAAGATGGACAGTGAAAAATATTAACCCACAGAGCCCAGGGCATGGCTATGTTGCATGTTCATGCAGAGGTAGATGAAGAGGATTGCAGTCAGACGAAAGTTATGGGAGAGATTTCTATCTAATAAGTACAGAATTCCCAAAGAAATTAGCGTAACCATGACAAGAAAATTAACATTCTGATTTTACATTAAAATATGTCATTTTAATTTTGGCCACCAATGGCAAAATGTGTCTGTTTCTCCAGTTCAAGTCTTACCTTACAATGCTCTACCCCTACCCCTTTTTGCAGCATCAAGATCAGTGTTACATAGATGCTACTTACCTTCCCACACTGGCGTTAATATGAAGGCTTCCTATCTGAAAGGAGCCAAATGGAAAATAAAAAGTTTATTAATCCTGTGCTTTCCTAAGAAGTAGCATTTCTGACAATATCAATCAACATTTTTATTTTGTGGTTTTGGCTTAGAACTGAATATTTCTCCAAGGCTGTGGGGCCCTGTGAAATTCAAAGGTCATGCACCTTTTTCAAAAAGAAAAAGAAAAAAATAATAATTCAAGATCCTACTTTTTTTCCCCCCCCCCAAAAAAAAAAAATTATTATATATTTTTAGGTTGTCCCAGTGTTGAGTCAATTCAGCTTCCACTTAACCATAAGGGGGTCTTCCAGAATCATAGATATCAAGGCTGCAAATGACGTGTTACGCCAATCCAATCTATCTCTTTGCAAATGTACAATCAATATCTAATATGAACCCATTACACAACACCTGATACAAACTCAGTCAAATACTCAAATTCCATTTGCTTCTGGAAAGGGAAAACCAAAGGCAGCCTCCATGCTGAGACATATGGAATACATAGCAAAGTCTCAAGTCAGCTTTACACCCAGATGAAATTACAAAAGGCTTGTTAAGAACCTAATCCCATTCTACTTTTACCAGATCCAGAAAACCTGTTGCTAACACAATTATTTATTCAATGTCTTTTCTAGAATGTGATGTTTCTTTAAAGCTCAAGATTCTGGTATCGGTGTCAGACATGGTTGACAGGGGAGAAGTGGATGCCACTTGTGCATTTCCCACAAAGTTGGAGGATGTCACTGTAGCTCTTACTCAAGAAACAACCCTCCCAACTAATCCAGGGAGAACTGACAAGGTTATCATCAGAGGCGGGTTGCTAGAGGACAAAGCTGACAATAAAAATGAGGGCATGTGAACATTAATATCCAAAGAGACAACTACCTGCTGGAAGCACTTGCCTGGAAGAGATGCAGGGATTGAAGGGAATGCCTGTGTAACTATGGTCCTCTCCTTGTCTCATCCCAGGAAGTTTTGAGGCCACCCCAAATCTGCAGTAGCTGTGATCTAAAAGGCAACAACAGGACTGTCCTTTTGTTGTTATGCTCTCAAATTTTCCACGTGGAAACTTGTTAACGCTGGCTGTTCCTTCTACGTCTGTTTATATGCAAGACCTCCACCAGCAAATCAATCCTCACATTGTAATCACACACATTTAACACGATATGTTTGTCTTAGTGCACTGGTGCTATTCGTTCTGTGTGCAGTGTCACACAGGGGTGTGATGTGTAAGAAAACTGAACAGAGGAGCTAGCTGATATGGAGAAAGGAGAGAGCAGGCTGTGCAACAGGGTGGTGAAGTGGAGAAGGACTCAACTGCCCTTGGTGCTCTGTGACATACTGAAGATAGCCAATGGTGGTTTAAAACAAAAATAAATAGAAATGGTCACTTACAAGGTCACTGTATCTTTCATAAATACCACTCTTCTCTGTGATGATCTGCCTTTGGCTTTATTCATTCATCCTCATTATCCCCTTTTTCCTTAATGAGAGCCTCCAGGTCTCACAAAAAAACAGGTTAGGGAGCAGACTGCTGTCTTGGAGAAGTATGAGAGAGGGGATTTGACTGCTGACACCTCAGGGCACTGCCCTGGAAAATGCTATGTGCATAAACTTTCCTGACCCAGGAGGCACCAACCTGCAGAGATATTTTCCTGAAGCACTCTCTCCAATGCTTCTTGCTTGATCTGCCAAAAGGAGCAAATGGAAGAAGAAAAGCGTTCTATCTGGAAAAGTGAAGCCCACCACGCATCTGGTTCAGCCCCAAACTGGCAGTGCAGTTGAACACACCCATTTCTGTCTGCTTCCTTTGTTTGATTGATGCCTCTGGATGTTTAGGAAAGGAACAGCAGAGGGTTTGTAGCAGTCTGGTGTCTGCAAAGCCATGCCCCTTCCTCCTTTCTGTGCCAGCCCAGAAGCAAGAGTCAGAGAGGAATATTTAAGGAGAATTTAATTTAATATTTTTAATATTTTATTTATTTTAATATGATTCCTGACATAAGATTGGACTGTGAAGCTGGAGTCCATTGCTTGACCCTGAAGTTTTTTGTGCAGCAAGTTTAACTGAGGTAGTTCAGACCTCCAGAAATGCTTAGCCTGGCTTGAGGCTTGTTCATGCAACAAAAGACATTGAAGCACAGAGGAATATTAGGCAAGATGTGTAAATGGTAATAGGAATCTCAGTTCAGTGTTCATTCTCCTACAAAAATTTTCTTAAATAAAAGGGAAGGAGCAGAGCATTCAACTTAAAACTCTTTTCTGCCAAAACTTTTGGGCCAACCCCTCTGCCTAGTTATAAGAAATTCTGAGCTGTCCTTCCTTCTATTTACAGCCCACTGCAACATCAGGTCAATTCCTTCTTGCAAACTGGTGTTCAGCTGCATATCACTGTATGAAAATTTCTTCTCATGAGAAAGGAAAACTGAGCTAGCCCTCACTTGGTACCTCTAAGAAACTTAGTAGGTACAGGTAAACTTATAAGTACAGGTATAAGGCCTGGTCCTTTCAAGGTGACCTTGCTGGAAATACATCTTTTGCTCTTTTCTTTTTTCGCAGGCTTAGAAAGAAAAGAAAAAAAAAAGAAAAAAAGGAAGAAGAAAAACCCCGACCAATCAAAAAATCAACAAAATCCCAAACAAAAAACAGTGTTAGGACAAAGGCTGGAATCAGTGTAGCAAGACTACCTTTAGGTAAGGATGACCAATATGCCATAAATGGGAAGTGTATTCACAGGGCAGAATCTTCTCCACTCTTATGCTCTGACCATGATCTATTCCTCTCCTCAAATGAAGCTATGGAGTATATCAGTTGCTCCCTGCCCTCTTAGTACCTAAGCTTGATTTCTTATTCTGCACAGAGCCAGAGTTCATACCACCTCTGAGCATAGCTGAATGATACTAGATGACACCTAATCATACAGGCCACCAGGGCTGTTTCTCTCATGCTTTAAGTTACACCTCTGGATATGGTTACAATTGTCTTTATCTTTTTTTTTTTTTTCCTTTTCTGTGGGTAGAAGTAAAGAAAACAGTGCTTTCAGTACGAGTTGACCAAGCCCAAGCCAACTTCAAGCTATGGGTTGCCTGACTGTTTTCCAGTGGCATTACACTTTAAGCAACACTGCGGAGCTGCTGAGAAGCTGTGTTAATGCATCTCCTCCTCATCCGGGAAGCTCAGAGGACAGAGAGGGTACGCTCCCATCTGTCTGCAGAAGATTGTATAGACTTCCACTGAGTCATGAGCTGGACTTTGTTATTGTGTAATGAAATTAATTAAAACCTCTCCCTTCCCCCCATATTGGTTAGATATTACGACTCACCTGGTTGCCTTCTGAGCATAATAAAACTTGACAGGATTGGAGAAAGGGGGAGATGCAGAGGAAGGAGGTGATGTGAGATGTTTCTTCCTCTGTGTCTTTTTGGCTTTTCAGTGCAAAGTCACATTCTGTCATGTTACACGCACACCAAAATATTTAGAAACACACAGGGCAAAGATCAGCTTGCAAGCATGAGTTCATGAACTCTGCCAGTGCGCAGATCTCTCTGCCAGAGCAGCGCAGCTTCCCAGAGGCAAGTCAAATGAAAACAGTCAGAATAATACGCTCAGGTAACAGAAAAGGCAATTGTACGGCCGGGACAGATCCTGAACAGAATACATTTTGGCATGTATTGAGACCTTGACAAAAGGTAGCCTCCAAGGTTACCAGCAGAGTTGACTTATTTTTTTATCTACCTTTTTATTATTTTTTTAAAGAGAAGGAGTGTTTAATTATCGGTTCTCAAGCAAACGGCGGTTCGGCAAAATGTCAGATCTCCAGCTGAGACGCCACCAGTTTGTGCTTGGGATTGTGTGCCAGGCGGCTGTATGGACAGGCGAAGACCTCCAACTGTTCGCTGAATGAATTTCCACTCGTGCCTCTCGACATTGATTGAAAGCGAAGGCTGCTGTTGGAGCCCTCAGGCTGTCTTAAGAAATCCATCCCTCCCCATGCTAGATCCTTGATGAGTGTAACTCCAGCTTCAAGAGAAACCCGGTGAAGTGGGGGGAATTTAACCCTTCTTGCCCCTGGAAGCAAAGCACTATCACTGGTTTGGGCTGATACTCAAAGCAAAAGAAAAGAAAGGAAAGAGAATACTGAAACAAGAAGAGCCCCAGAAACAGCTTTTTTTTTTTTTTTCCTTTTTTCCCTAGTAAGACATAAAAGACAACAGCACAGAATCCATTGTAAAGTGGTTTTTTGTTTTGTAAGTTTAAGGCAGAACTTCTCCTCTGAATCCATTTTAATACTAGAACAAAAAAGAAGAGGAAAAGCAAGCCCATGAATTTGGCATGGAGAGTTAACTACAGTCTTTGCTGAAGGCAGGCAAGATATAGATTGGTGTAAATCTTTCTTAGAGCTCACTATGGTAGTGGTGCTTGAACCATTTGTACTCACTGAGAATCAAATTTATGTGATGCAGTAGAACTCTGATTGTCAGACACCAGGTTTGAGTTAAATAGCGTGCCACAGGTTAATGTATGTTCTAATAGAAACACCTGACAGCCAGATCCTACAGAGGCATAAATGGGTGCTGTCCTATTAGTGCCGCACCAATCCATTCTTTGCAGGAACGCAGCCCATGATAAGTAGCAAAAGTGTTTGTTTATCACAAGGATCATTTTGATTTGCTTTTATCATGCTGTGCAGCATTTCTCCTAGAACTTAGTCCTTTACTTTGTATCTTTTATACTGGGAACGAATTGCCATAAAAGCTAAATCACACTGCAGTCTATATTATCAACCAACTAATGTTGTACGTTGTTTTTGGTTTGGGTTGGTTTGGCTTTTTCTGTTTTCTTTTTGTGCTCCCCTCTCTGTATTCTGCTGCCTTATATTTCAGGGGCCATATTTTGATTCAGTAGTTGTACAGCATGTAGCACAGTGGGGTTCTGATACGTCACTTGGAAGCATTACAGTAACAGCACTAACAACTGCAGACAAACCAAGAAAGTCACTGCCACTGCAGACCACAGACACATCAGGTAGAAAAAAAGAGAGTGAAATGTTGAGCAAAAATTCCCTCAGAGCGTAAATACAAAACCCACAGTTCATTAACAGACCTTATTAAAAAAAAGTAAAAATAAAAATAATTACACACATCTGTCTCACTGCTAAAGCTAATCAAAACCACTATTGATTATCATGGGATTTTGCTTAAAATTTTCCCCTTAAATTCCTGACATAGGCATTCTCTTCTATACAAAAATGCATAAAGGGCTCTTCTTTTGTTCCTTTGGACTTTGGTAAAAATGTTCAATATAATAAAATCCCATTTTATTGTCATCTAAACCTAAAATACAAATCGGAACAGAAAAGCAAGTGAATTAATTTTCTGTGTATTGTTTTCAATTTTAAATGTCATTAAATTTCACAGAAGTTCCTATTTTTTTTAAATAAAACTTTGTCTCCCTTTTCCCCAACAGAAAACCAGGAAAGTTATATAAAAGTGAATATTTTCACTCAAAGGGAGAGTTTTCTATACAAATAGCCTTTCAGTATAACACCAAACCATCCCCACTTGTTTCACTGGGCGATGGATGCAATTCTAATTAATGTTCTTGCAACATGTGAGGCTTAAACTGCTCCCTACTGAAATTAATGAAACACCTGCTATTGACTTTAGTACATGCTGGACTCGTCCCTGAAACAGACTGATGAAAAGAGGAGGGAATCTAGCCTTGGTTTCTTCCTTGTACACCCCGAAAATAATTGGAAACTCTGACATTAACCTCAGCCTCTGGACCAGTCTTTTCTGCTCATATATTAAAGCTTCACCAAACTAGAGCAACTTGCACGGATGGGAAGGAGAAGCATTGGTGCTGTTATCCAGTGGTGGAAGACTGTCCTCAAATGTGTAACATCACTGAACCTTCCCCTCTGACCAGAAGGTTCGCCATGGTTGTTCTCTCCCATAACAGACATGGCCAGAACAGATCGTTCATCTTCCTGAAGAAATGTTGGAAATATCTGACCTCCCTCCCACATCCCTGTCTCCTGCAAAGGACACAGCTGTAGTGCTGTCACTCCTCCGGGGAAACTCACGTTGCATAAATCTGCGTGGAGGTTTCTGGCTCTACTCTCTACCCCAAAATTGCCTAGGTTTCCCATTCAAATTGCAAAATACATGTACAGCCTTAGGCACCAGAGCTCTTCCCTCTGAAGCACAGTGTTCCCCGTGTGCCTGCCTCCCACCCAGGGATCCTTACAGTCCTCCCGGCACAGCCTGAGGGGCAGGGAGGTGCACTCTGTCTGGGTACAGGAATGGAGATTTTAGGTTCCTGGAGAGTGACATTGCCAGTGAGAGATCAGAAGAGAGGTGTGTGGTAAAACACCTCCTGCCTCCCTTAAAAGAACTGAGCCATATACATTCAATTCAAAGACGAGATGTATAAGACGGCCCCTAACGAGGGGTCCTGGCTACCAGATACCAGATGATTGAAGGCAGCTTCCTGCAGTCTTGATCAGGAGTCTGAGCTCAACGTATGGCCAAGATTTTCTGACAAACCCCACTATTCAGTGTAGGTTTTTTTTTCTCCTTTCTCATCCCTTGACTTTTCTTTGTGAAAACACTCTTTGAGGTGCCTTATACTTCTATTTCATTGTGCAGAACAGCTGAGGTGCCCTAGAGGTCTGATAGTCTATACTTTGAGGCAAGGACTGTTAAGTTACCACCTCTTTTTTTCCAGCACCTTCCACAGTAAGTAGTTTAAATGGCAGGTAGAAGGACACTGTTATCAGGTTAATATCTGAGAATAATTAGTACACACATGTAATCTGAATTTAAGGAACTAACATGCATTATAACTGCTACGCTCAGTTTCTACTGTTTTTCCCTCTGTAGCTGGCAAATATGAAAGGCTTACTCTTGCATAAACCACACCAGAATACATCTTTCAAATGGGATCTTTGGTATTTTTGTTGGAGAATTTAATTTATCTTTTTTAAAAAAAAAAAGAAGGACAAGAAGGAATCAGAAAATTCATTGTGGGTATTGGTTTGCATTCTTAGGAAACCAGGCTATTTTCGCAAGTCTCTGTATTTGCTGTTTGTGGCCATCAGAACCACCATACCACCCAGGACATGTAAAGGAAGATCTCATTCAGATACTTTGGCTCATGTATAAAATTTAGAGTGTGATTTTTCTTCTGCTGAAAAGAGTATTTGGTAATGTTGAAGGAAAAAACATACACGCAAAATCTTCTTCCATGCTTAATGCTAAATATAGCAAAACACCTTATCTGGTTGGATTGGAAGTAAATGCATCATAGGTTTATCCACACAATTGTCTGCTGGAAGTTACAGACAAGCAAGGTGAGATGGCAGGAATCTGTATAAGCATGCACACTTCTGAGCTCAAGTTTATAAGTCCTTTATAAAAGTGTAATAGCTAAGATGGTTTCCTTTCTCCTAGTTTAAAGAAGGCCTGTGCCCTCTTGCTTGAGGATGATTTTCAAAGTATAATGAAGAAATATCTCTAGAAGTAGTCCTGCAACTGCAAACTCCTGTTATATGTTTACTCACACTGCAACATTATTCCTACAAACAGCCTTAGATGAGACAAGTATGGTCTAAATCTAGCATAAAAGCTCTGTGAATGTTCACTGAACTGAGTCCTGTCACAGCACAGATTTTTAGCAGCCTGTGAAAAGGTCAGAGGAAAGGAATTTGGGAAATAAAGACACAAGTTTTCATCCTCAGCCTTAATGGCTGACCCTACAGTGCTCATTCTGGAAAAAGGGGTTTTAGCAACTTCATTAGAAGTTTTGGATTATAATGTGTTAAGTAAAATGGAGCCCTGTCGTGCCTGCTTATGAGAGATATTTTTGCTTCTTATATGACAGCAGGAATATTTCAGTTTAGTTCATGCAAGATTTTTTGAAGCTTCCATTGTAAATAAATGGTAGTGTTGTGCAGCATGAGATGTTTTTAGAAAGTGAAGCCTGTTACACCCAATACAGAAGCTCTCATGTTGCTAGTGGTGTCTGTGCACGACACATTTATTTCCAGAAGGTTTAATCTGGAACACAAAGAAGGAATCGTAGCAGACAAAGCATTAGACAGAATGAGGAAACCACATTGCTAACTTTGCATTTCTTAGTTTGGGGCCCCTTTTTTGCTCCTGACCATTGCCTTCCCCATCTATTTAGTTCAGCAGTTATTCAGCATAGAGGAAGGAAAGAATCTGAAAGTAAAGGTGGATACTGTACCCTGATGAAGAAATTGAGAGAGCGATGATTAACTTCTGTTGTCTCTCATTTTTTCATTGGACACCTCCAAGTATAATCTGATCCATATTTTTGTAAGTACCTGGTATTGGCTGAGAAAGTGTTAAATCTCTTCACTGTAGTGCCTGTGGTCACCAGGGACCCT
The DNA here is from genome assembly GCF_963921805.1 of Phalacrocorax carbo. Classification (NCBI taxonomy): domain Eukaryota; kingdom Metazoa; phylum Chordata; class Aves; order Suliformes; family Phalacrocoracidae; genus Phalacrocorax; species Phalacrocorax carbo. The sequence goes on along the minus strand of NC_087548.1, from coordinate 9,680,349 downwards.
TCAAACTTCCCTTGCTCTGCCACATGGGCAAGAGGCCTGGAGGGGCAGGGCCACAGCCAAGACAGCTGACCCCGGCTGGCCAATGGGATGTTCATTCCATGCCATGTGACGCCATGACCAGTATATTAACGGGGGCAGTTGGCACATCAGGGTTGTTGCAGCTGGGGACTGGTGGCATTGGGTTGGCGGGCGGCTGCATCACATGCAGTTTGTTTTGGTGGTTCATTCCCTTTCCCGCCCCCACCCCTGGTTTTGCGCCTCTCATTGTTTTCCTTTCCATTACATTGTTGTTGTTGTTGTTGTATTTTAATTATTAAACTGTTCTTATCTCAACCCACAAGTGTTACCCTTCTGATTCTGTCCCCCGTCCTCCCGGTGGGGGAGTGAGCCAGCGGCTGTGTGGGGCTGAGTTGCCAGCTAAACCACAACAGAGGTAGTCAAAGATGCACACAGAAAAATCCCCTCAGTCATCTTCTCTCTAGGGTGAACAGACTTGTCTCCATCAGTCAGCCTTTCTGTGTTCGTCTTGTTCTCCAGATCTTTGACCATCTTGATGCTCTTTCGCTGGACTCTCTCCCACATACCTATATGGCTTCTGTTGTGGGGATTAGAACAGTCCTGATGTTTGGGATCACCTTCCTCAACCTGCTGGCAATGGTCTGCCTAATGTAGCCCAAGAGGCTCTCGGCCTTCTTTGCTGCAAGGGCACATTGTTGTCTCATGGTCTACCAGCTGATCAGGATGACCCCAGGTCCTGTCTTTGCAAAGCTGCTTCCTATCCCTCACTCAAATAAAATAGAAATTATAATAGTAGGAAAAGCATACAGGCAACTCTAATTAGCAAAGCTATATCAATATCTCCTTTCCCAGTCAGGAAGCCAGACACTCCAAGAACAATACCACAGGGGAGAGACGTGGCCCTCCTTTCTCCAGGGAATTAGGGGCCAGGACTGACATCAAGAACGGCGGGTCTGCCTCCTGTCTTTGTTTTCCACAAGGGGAAGGGAGTGTTTGCTGATCTGCTGTGCCTGTGTTTAAACTGACTTTAGGAGTCTAATTGCCTGGTGTTTTCTGGAGTGTATTTGCTTGCTGTCTTGACTTGGTTTGGACTGGAGTGTGTTTGTTCTGAGTGATTTTGGAGTTTGTTTGCTTTAAGGGAAAGTGGGGATTTATCTGGACTGAAACTTGCTGTGTGCCTGTGCTACCTGCTTCACACAAGGAGTTCCTCTTCCCTTGGGGCACCACTTTCTCTGGAGCTTTCTCCTTATTTTTCCTCTATGCAAGCAGGTGTACCTCATGCAGAAAAGGGTCACCACTTTTCCCCCTGTTTTATGTCGATTGAAAAAGGAATTCTTTAGGAAGGAAGGAGAAATTTCCCTTTAAGATAATTTCTAAACAACTCCTGATGTTTTTCCCAAAACAACAAACTGGATACATTCATTTGTTATTTTTAGAATTAAGCACAGTATCTCTAAAACTGAAGAAAGAGCCACAAATTTATTTCATCGGAGGAATATGTGATTAGGGACTGGCAAACAGAATATTTAGGGTTAACTGTATGTAGTCTAAAGGTTTATATCAGCCACTAGCCTGCCAAGAGTAAGCAAGACCCTAGTTTTTAACAAGCAAATATCCTTATTAAACAAACAAACAACAACACAACAAACAAACTCAGAACCCAACAAAACCTGGACAGGCAAGTTGGAAATATTCAGGGGGGCAAGGCAGGGAGGCGGAAGAAAAAAACAAAGAAGAAAAAAAATCTCACTGTTTCTGTTTGCTCTTCTGATCAGCAGTACAATGCCAGGGAAGTGTTGAGGCAATAGAAATCAAAGTAAACAGAATAGGAATCCAGGGATAGTTTTACTGTCATGGGAGTAACCTTAGTCCTACGACTTCTCCACAGTGAAGAAACTTCCACTTTTTTTGGGGGTCAGAGAAAATAAGCATCAATTGCTTCAGTGTAACCTTTTCATTTTTAATTTTTTGTTTGCTGAAACACATTGTGAGAGATTAGACAGGAATATATTAAGCAAAGCATAGACGAAGGAGGTGAAAGAGGAGCCCTAAACTTTCTCACAGGAGAGAATTATAGGGAGGGAGCTCTGAAGCATGACCTGTACTTTGGTGAGTGGGGAAAGGTTTCGTTCAATGAGATAAATCCCTAATATCCCACTTAAAAGAACTGGGAAAAAGGGATCCTTAAAACGTCAAGACAGCTGAAGCTGTTCATGTGTCTTGAGCGCTTATGAAAGAACTGCATGCAATTATGTTTATTTGCAATTTATCAGTCAGCCACTAGATGTCTCTGATTATTGCACACAGTTTCAGGACAATTCAGTCTCTGGTAAACAAAGGAGACAAAAGTGGATCTAAGGAGGTGTGGAATGCTTTTTATGTAGACCTCAAATCGTATTTGCTGTGTTAGATAAATATCCTCCTTTTAAATGTCCATTTTAAATGATCCTGTATATTACAGCAACATGAATTTTCATATATACAAACTTCCTTTTATCAAAAAAGATCCAGGTGTGTTTCTCCTCCTTCTTGTGACTTCCAGATTGTGCAAATAAGCAATATTTTATTTTTTACAGTAAATGAAAACAGGTTGAAGACACCACATCATAGCTGTTGTATCAGTTTAACAGAATACAAGCACTGTGTTGTCCCAAAACCACAATACTTATTTACAAATGTGCCAGCTAATGAATGACATTTATTTAATAAATACTAATTGTGTTCACTGAAAATGTCTAAGTAGTTTTCATACACATGCAGCAAACAGTTGAGAATGACATACTGGCCAAATTCAGTTGAGAGCTTAGTGTGCATAACTCATCTAAAATCTCCTGGAGGTTTTGACTGAAAAAACGATATACAACATATTTTTCCTAAAATGGAATGGATTATAAATACAATGGGCTACACGAAGTAATAGGCCAAGCCTTTCCACCCCAGGGTGCTGATGATAGGGAAAATACACTTTTACACACATGCATGCAGATATATGTGTTTACTTTTGTGTGTGTAACTACAAGGGCCATTCTTTTCTGCCTTTTTCTTGAAAAAACATGTATAGTGAGTTTCAAACTGCATAAGATGGAATTACTCTGGACCTGAGCTAGAAAAAGCCATATAATTTAAAACAAGAGGGAAGCCTAAGCAATGTACTGAATATAATGGAATGTTTACTTCAGGAGTTATTCAAACTGTAGCTGTCTTTTTGTGTCCCCTATGGGTGCAAACAGGAAATGATACCTGGAAAAGGACGGAGGCAGGATTGGCACTTTTAGAAATCTGCAGGTTTAGCTGTTTACTTTTCGAAAAAATTTCCCTTCAGAGCAAAGAGAACCTGAGTCTGACAACCTAAGTGCCACCTCCGATTTCACCAATTCCTTAATAATGTTCTGAAGTGGGTTAAAGCCTCTGGGATGTGTTAAATATATCACTTCATCATGATAATGATCATTGGAAAGGTTTATTCATTGCCATTGTTGGCAACAAATTTTCCTCTGTGCTGTGCCAACCACACTGAAGGAAGGCATCTCCCTATTCCACGTTGTGATTAAGTGTGCTGGGATGTCAAACTAGAAAAGGACTTCTTGGTAGAGAGCAAAAGTGATAGAAATAGGAACTGAGATTCTCAGGGAGATAAATGAGTAGGAGAGATTTATTGATGAAGCATAGATAGTGCTAAGAGTAGAAGTTAAAATAGCAGAAAATGAGGTTCAAGGGAGTAAATTGAGGGAAGAGATTTGTACTACAGGGAGAAGCAGCAAATGGAAAGTGTGTAGCCATGATAAAAGGGTATGAAAAACATGGGCAAGAAACAGAGATGTGATGCTATAAACATCTCCTGGTCCTCCCATGTGGGTAACCCATTTTAGCAATCTACCTGCAGTGTCATTACTGGAAATGAAATTTGGTATTTACATGATGGCTTTGAAAGGTGGTGGACCACATGTATTGCTTCTGTAATCCCACTGGTGTCACCACAGACTGTGAAGTTCCTCTGGGGAGAGCACACTTGGATGTTACACCTGCAGTTAATAAACCTCAGTACATCTTAGCCCCTCTTTTCTGATCAAAGACAGTGTTTCATGATAAACCAGGCAGAACAGCTGGCTTGAGGCTTTTGTGGCTGCTCTTAGGAACCAGTCTCACCGGCAAGGTTAGCCCCACTATTTAGCTAGTGTAATTTTTACTCTATTCCTCAATTTACACCTACAACAGATTTGTCCTAGAGCTGTAAAAACTTAGCTTGAACACCCTTTGCTCTAGTTATTTAGAGTTATGATAGTTTTTTATAGTGGTTTTAAATTCAGAGTGTTAGAAACATAAATTATTATATTTGCTTGGATGTGGCTGCAGATAAGGTTTGTAACACAATTGTAATGAGCTTTGTTGGAGAGAGTCTTAGCTAATTCTTCTCTATTGAAAGGCAATAATTCAGTGCAGAAAGAAAGGCATCAGATGAGAAAGATGTCATCTGAAGTGTAAATGTAAAGATGATTGACTCTTTTAAAGAATAAAGTCGGATAGACTGCAGTTTGGGTTACAAGTACGTAAACCTGATGTAACTATTTCTGCATTGAATCAGAACTCATTGTAGCCCAGCCAGATGCTAGTTCTCATTCAAGCCCAGGGTGTGATTCTTACCACTCACTCAGTTTAATACTGATCACAGAACTGGTCTAAAGATACTATAACTAAAACCAGATTACTCAAGGTACCTAGGTCAGAGATTTCAAACTAGTGCAGTACTGCAGTAGCTAGCAGGGCAACACAGTTTATCCTGACTGATTGTAACGGACTAGAAACTTGTCTCAACATTGTCGGCAGAATGGCTTGACTATCAAGGCTTCACCACAACAGCAACTGAGGACGTTCTACCCAACAGATTATATCTTGTTGTCTCGGAGCACATAGGCCAGGTCCTCTGCACATGCGCCTGGTCCCAGGCTCATCTTACAACATACGGGAGGGGGGGCTTGGACCCCCTGGAACCCTCTGGAACCATCGAGCACCCGCTAGTGACGATACTGCGCATGCGCCCCACTGCCGAGCGGGAGGTGCGGCCATGCAAACCAGCTCACTGACTGCAGCGGGACAATGCTATAAACGGTGGGACCAGTGGAGACCAGCTGGAACGTTCCCCCGCCGGACTGAAGATACATCGGACTGACGGCACACCGCAGAGCCGTGGTGGTAGCTATTGTAACTCTCTGTCTCTCTTTTTCCTTTTTTTTCCTCTTTCTCTCCTTTTCTCTTGCATACTTGTTGGCGGCCAAATAAAGTGACTTGGCACTTGACTCCATTTTGAGTCTTAATTCTGTCCCCAAGAATACAACAAACCTGGTCACAATAACACATCCAATTGAACATCACTCAGAAGTTAAGCCCAGCTGCCCCTAGCCACTCAGAATTATCTGAGGTTGATTAGAAAGCAAGGGGGCGCAACTTCTGCCAAATTGTGCAGCCCAACAGTGGATCATGACACTGATCCACTGGATCCAGTGGAATTAGGACTAAAGGCCTGCCCTTTGCACTGGAAGCACAGCCCATAGCTATAAACCCAGGTATTACATCTGGTAAAGAAAACAAACTACCTCCAGCACACAGAATAATAAAACACATTAACTACCTGAAAAACTGTTAAGGACGGGTCCACCCGACCAGGACTTAAATGCCTTAGTCTTTGCTATAGGCAGGGAGGTAAGGCACCTACACTTCTGTTTCAAAGTTAAAATGTGGAAAAACTATTTATTCAGAAGCCAACCAGAGTAAGCTGTGCTCCCTTCTGTTGCGGTGGTTAGACCTGCATAGCTCCAGCCGTACTTTCTCTTCAGATGATACTTTCAAAGCAAATCCTACCTAGAGGAGGAAGTCCACCTTACCAGTCGATTGGCTATACTAGGCTTGACAATATTTACCAGACTGATAAATACTTGACGATTCTTAGTTAAGCCAAGGTAAGTGGGAGAAAGTTTAAAACTAAACATGAATGTTCAACCTGGTAACAATGTCATCCACCCAGGAGAAAATATATCTTGTCAGCAACTGAAAGCAATAGACTGGGTCATGAGTCCTGTTCTCCATGATCTCCAGGCATCAGGGTTATGTCATTTTAACAATAGTGTGAAAGGTCCCTCTATTCATATCTTGTCTGACCAGTGAGTTCCTTCAAATTTTGCGGGTCTTCTAGGCTGGCCAACACTTTCAGACAAACCACATTCAAAGCCAAGTGCAAAACTTTACCTCAATAATTTCTTCACATAAGTACCTATAGAGAAACAGCCACAGACACGGCTCAGCAAATCAAGCAATTTCCCTCCTCTGGGAAAGAAGAAAAAGAAAAAGATTATAGCTGTCCTGTCTAATCTGAAATATTTGAGACATGCTGAATTACTGCACTGATGAGACCTATGATTTCCACGAGAAAATGAGACATGTAGGCTCCCTCTGGGAAGGTGTTTGACTTTAACAGAAACATGCATGTTCCCCCAGGCTGGGATGCGACTGGCAATGTACCATCGATCCGTAAACCGACTGATTTCTTATCCTGCTTGCCATGCACAGTGTTATCATCGAAGAAGCTGTTCCGCATTTAGAGCAAGAAGCCACTGCAGACCAGCTCTGGTGGGGGGTCATGAGTGTATCTGATATCCTAGATGCTATATTTGAGGGAAGGAGAGATGATTAATGCTTTTCAGAAACTTCCAGCTGCTTATGCTGTACTCACTTCAACATTTTTGTGGGGTCCATCAATCTTATGCACTCTCCCAGCTATTCATCGGCCATGAAGAGAAGTCAGAGAAAGGGCTGTTCTGTCCCACATCCTCTCTTCCATCCCCTCTCTACTGTCTGTAGCCTCCAAATGGAGGAAAGACTGAAATTTTTACTCCTCAATCCAAACAGTAAAGTCTTAAGCTGATGTCCAGGTGAATCATTAGGGACAGTTTGACAACAGTCTGCATTAAGAAGACATGAAGGACAGCAAAATAAAACATACTGGAGAACTTGAAGTATTGCATAGTGACACATACCTATCACCTGGGCTGGTCTCCCAGTGTTTTAGGCTCTGATAGACCCATCTCAGACATCCACCAACATCCTTAGTCACCTTTCCTCCTCCAGCAGTGTAACCCTAATCAGCCTTTAATGCTGAATCACTGGACAGTCTGCCCTGGGATTTGGAATGAAATTAATGAAAAAAGATCAGCAAGTGGGAAAAAAAATTAAAGGAAACCTTCTTAAAAGCATACAGTCAAACTGTAGTACTGTTAGATATCTTTTACATGTTTCTTCGTAGTCTCTCATGCAGAACACAAAACTGGGAAACAGTTATTTCACCATTTAACACCAGTCAATACAGTCTGTGTCTCTCTCTGTCAGATTGTTCATCAAAAGGAAAATCAAAACCCCAAAACAAGACTCGTCATAAATCTCAAATCCAATTATTGGAATTATTTGCTAAATGCTTTAACATCTATTGACAAGGTTTTATTAGAGGCTGATAGGCTAGTGACAGTCTGGGTATGAACTCCATGGTTTCATCTGAAAACCTACAGACAATGGGTTTGAGGTGAAGAGAGAACAATACACTAAAGGAATGAATGAATGAATGAATGGTGAGAGAGACAAACAGTGGATGGATATAGAAGAAACTGATTTTCATCTGTGAAAGTAAATAGAGTGTTCCCTTTAACTTCAGGTCAACAAAAATGGATGTGTATGGGTTAAAAAAAGATAGAAAGCATGAAATGTAGGAACTTGCCCATTGTTCAGGTGACAGATGACTTTGTAAATGTCACACAACTTTTTCCCTCCCATATGAAAAAAGAAAGAATCTGATCAATTCCTCCCTGCTCCCCCCGACTTCCCCAGGCAACTTCTGCAACCGATGCAAAGCATAGCATCCAGTGTCAAAGCCTGTTACATGCTGCTATCTCCTAATAATATTAAAATGAAAATGAAAGTAGGTCCCAAACAATCGTTAAATCAATCCTAATGTGATCAAATTTAATATCTCCCTCTTTCTTTTCCTCCTTCCCTCTCCCTTCCCTGTCTCCTGAATGTTTACTACAGCATTTTGTCTGCAGCAATGGATTCAATTGTCACATTGCTGATTGGTGTCCAGTCTCTCAAGTCTGACATAATTGTTCTGTTCAAAGAGTTGCTGTACCTATCTTTTTAATGTGATTTTTTTTTTTTCCCTGACCTGGAGCTGCAGCATGTTTTTGGTGTAATTGAACTGACTGTAAGAGATAAGAACTTTTACAGCAGCAGGGAAGGAAGTAACTTCTGCATCTTCTGGTCTAAGGATGGCCTTGTTTTCCAGACCTTGTCTTTGTATGGGCTATCCAGAACTGTTGTTTCTAGATACTACCTCCCTGTTTTTTGCTGCTGCTATGAAACAGCCAGGATAGAAGTATCCTTTGGCACTTTTCATAAGTCTCATCTGCACCTGACTTGTTCTGGAAAACTAAGGCATCTGAAGAAATTTGAAAAAGTGTAATAAAATAGTTGTCACATAGCTTTTTGGTTTCCCTCTCTATAAGAAAACCCTAATAACTGAATTTTTATTGTCAGACATTGTGAAATATCTAAACTCATTTTTAATGCATCAGTCATTATATCTTGGAAAGACTGACGTTATGGCACTCAAACGAAAACTTCAAAGTCTTGGCCAAAGGTTGTCAGATTATAAGAACATTCTTGCAACAAGAAGTTAGAACAGTTCTCTAGGAATGAGGGGAAGAGGGAATTGGTAGTGCTGGTTTTAATAATTAATACAGATTATTTTGCACAGACGAAAAAAATACCGAGTATTGGATCCCCAAATATCACATAAAATGAGCAATCAGCCCTCAAAAACTCTTTTCAGTGGAATTGCAGAGGGGTCATGGTTCATACCTATCATTATTAGTTTTAACAAGGACCTGGGAGAAAAAAAAGGAAAAAAAACCCAGAAAATCATTACTGAGAGCATTTTGAGATGACATATATTTACGTATAGCAGTAAATAAGAAGAAAAATAGATTACTTACTTGAAGGTCTCTAGATTGCTTGAGAAGCTGGGTGTAAGCAAACAATTGGGACGAAGTGTGCCATTAGAAATCCAGGGAAGAAAAAAATTAAAGCTGACTACACAAACAGAAGGATAATACGAGAAGGTAGTGACCCAGTTTTTAAACATGGCTGTAACAGTTGCTTTTCCAAATTCCCTCCATAAAATCTTTTTCACATCAGGGTTCAGACATAAATTTTCCCCATATGAATTCAGTATTTAATTTTATTTGACTTGGCAGAGGTAAAACACATGTGGAGATTTGATTAGTCTGTAAGTACCTACGTAAAGAACATTGTCGACGAAGTGGTAGCAATGTTCAAAGGCTACTTGTTAAAGCTACTGAAATTCAAACTGAAAATAAAGCATAGATTTAAACAGTAAGACGATTAACCATGGGAACTATTCACCAAAGATAAATGGTTCAGATTTTCTATCTCTGGAAGTTCTTAAAATGTGTCTGCTATTCTTTTTGCACCTCAAACATAGATTCTGGACTCAGTGTAGGAATTAATATAAGGAACTCCCAGGGCTTGCTTTGTGGAAAGAGGTTTTCTTCTATCTAGAGAGATAAAGAAATGACACTGTCAGCAGTGCCTTCTTTGGCCCAAGGCCTAACCAACTAGAAAAGTGACCATGAGGCATTCACTCACAGGTATTTTACACCAAGTCCAATTCAGCTAGCTCTGCAGACATGGCCCAGAGGACCAAGGGTGCACTATTGTCTAATTGACTTTAAGGTAGCACCTATTTTCCCTGATACACTCAACCTTTTCAATTAAATCCTGAATTTGGCATGGCTTCAAGCTATTTATTATGATTTAGAAATAAATCCTCAAGTCTCATGACACAGCTGGTTTTGTCACAATAACCACCTGAGCAAAACATGTTCCTGTTGTGAAGCTTGATAAGGTAATCGAGCTTTGCAAAGCTTGCAATGGCGCTTGAGATGCTAGGATAATAGTGGTAAGTATTGGGTGAAAACACTGTTAATATTCTTTAAAACTTCTCAGGTATAGTGGCACCCAGTTAGACATGCTGAGAACATTAGCAAAGAATTAGTCAAGTTATACATCAGCACCTTTCTCTCTTAACCTTCTTTTCTATAAGAACAGGGAATTAATTTTTTTTCCATAGGTTCAGCACTGAATCATTAGGGCTGGAATAGGGACCCTGGTGGGTGGCATATCTTGTGCTTGTGCTTCACAGCAAGACTGAATTCATTTTCCTTAAGCCATTACTGTTAGACTGATTATAAGTCTGCCCTTGAAAGCTTCTAAGTGAAAGTGGATCTGTGACCTCCCTTGGCAGTTTGTTCCATGGCTCTAGCTATCCTAATAGTTATAAAGTTTGTCTTAATCATTAACTTAAATTTCCCCTTTGTTGCAGCTTCATCCCATTACTTCTTGTTCTGACCTTGGTGACTAATTAGAATAATTGGCCCCTGACCTCCTTCTATTATTCTTTATGTATTTGGAAGAGAGATGGGTGTAGACCAGAAAATGTGGAACCATATCCTAATGCCCTGACAGCCTCAGGAAAACATACAGCCTTAGGACTTCTGTTTCACCTACAGTAAGGTTAAAAGCCACATGTAAAAGTTAGAACAGCATTCCATCTTTAAAAAAGCTCCTTTGTACTAGAGTTGTTATGTAGGTTGATCAAATTGTCCATATTAGCAAGCCAAAAAGGGTTTGCTGATCTTACCTGTCCACAACTACTTGGTTAGTCAAGTCTCCCCCTACTCAGCCACAAAGGTAAGACATTAGTAGTCAAAGCAGAGATTAGAGGAACTTTTCTGGAATCCACTTCTGGTGGATGGTACCTAAACACTGCCAAATCTTAGCAGATCTATACAAGAAGGCTGGGATTTGTCACATCCCTGCTTTATGGAGGAAGAACAGAGAAGATCAGCTTAGATGTTCAAAGATATTTGAGGAGGTATTCTTACTGTTTTCGGTAGAGGAACAGAATCCATGACTCTCTAACATACAAATTTTTATGTTACTCACACCCTTCCATTCCCTCTGCAACTTACTTGTTGAATTTGTGAGTCAGAATCTTCTCCACAGTCGCAGGTGTAGGTTGTTTTAGTGGACCCCTTCATTTCGGAGATTAAGGTTTGTTCAGATTCAAAGTATTTGTCTTTTCTTCAGCAGTCATTGGTCTGGGTAGTGACAACTGACTTTCTGAAAGAGTCATTTATCATGAAATAATTTTACTCTTTTACTATATGTGTTGTCTTACTAGGGTAGATCTTGGAATGATGATCAGAAGAGTCCATTTCTTTTCCACAGAGTTTATAATTTCTCTTCCATACGGACTGACACGTACTTAATGCTATTTTCCAATGCCATGAGCTGAAATGAGGAACTTATGTGCAAAAGATACTTATGACCCCTGAGATCATAGAAACTTTGGCAAGCCTTTGATGCAGAGCATTAATACGTCATGTGCCCTCAGTCCTCCCATCCACTAAATATGAAGATTTTAGATAAGAAGCTTTTGTCTTCTCTTCCTCTTATTGGATTAACACCCAACAGTTAGATCAGCCATTGGATTGCCTGAAGTTGCTTTGAAATGCTGTCAAAATTAGGCTTTTTAAATAGGACTAATAATAATATTCATCAACAAATATATATTTTAGAAATTAATAAAATTATTTTGTAGCTAATGTATACTTTTGGTTTCTATTTCACTATGTGGCAAAAACTTACACAAATTTGGTATATTACTAATGGAAAAAAATTATATATTCACCACGGTGCCTAATAATTTCATTGTTTGCTCCATTGTTCTTGTACTGAGGGGAAGAATAATAATTTTCTTTATATCCCTCTGTAGCAGTTTTATTTTAAAGACCTCTGCTTCTTCTCCTTAATATTATTGCACTTGGTTGTACTTCTCTGCCACATGGACATTGTTGGTGTCAGTGAAATCTGTAACTCATTGATTTCAAGAGGAGTATATGAGAGCAGACCTTTCTTGCTCTGATTAATGGCTTTTTCCTCTAAATGGTAAAGGGAAAGAATTTGGTGCATAGAACAGCACACTCAAATTCAGTGGCTAAACTCACAAGTGATGTGTAAAGAAATTGAACAAGATCTCCTTAACTTCTGCTGCATAACATGATACTTCCCTGGGACAGTACAGCAATGGCACATTGAAGTCTTGGTCCTAAATTAGGTAGGTTGATAAGTAAATCTTACCAGTGGGACCAGATTTCATGTCCTGCTTGACAGTTGTGACAGAAGGTAACTTCTGAGTTACAGCACCTTATCATTCATGGCATGTCACAAAATATTAACACCCTTGAGTATGATTAAGTAAGTGACACATCATAATAACTTATCATATATCTTGAAGTAAGTCAGAAGTCAGTGCTGGCCTCATTTGATGATCTCAGCTCCTACCAAATGTGAAGAAAAATTATACTTTGCAAGCTAAGAGCCAAAATCTCAGTAAGACATCCAGTAAAAGGCTTCTACAGTAATAATTAAAATAAAATGTAAATAACCTTATCAAAGACAAGGAAGAACTATATAGCCATCAACATAATTCTTGTTTGTGCAGTGCACATTGATCTGAAATGCAATGATAGGTTTTTCATACAGGTCATTTAACTTGGGATTGAAGAAGGTAACAGAGTCAAAAGGTCTGAATTTCCATTGACTGATGGTCATTGCCTCATCATGGGAAGGAGGCTGCCAAACTGATCTATGATTATGCAAAAATATTTGCTATGATATGAAATAGACCCAACAAGAGATAGAAACTTCTTTCTTTTTCTTTATTCACAGTATTGTTTAGGGTTATTAAGACATATTGAATGAAGAAAAATCTTTTTTTGTCAAAAATATTTCTCTAAAATATTAACATTCTGAAAATGTTACTTACAAGTTCAATACTCATAAAAAGAACACTAGTTCTTTTTTTATCAAAATAATGATTTTTAGTTGCCAAAAACCCAGCTATTTTTACCTGTTCAGTTCCTGATCATTCAAAAAGACTGCAGGTTTATGGATTTTTTCCATAACATGCTGCAGACAACAATTCGGAAGAAGATTTTTGATGAAAAGTATAACAAAAGATCTATTTTTCAAAATTAGTCATACTGAAATGCAGACTTTCCCCACAAGCTTTTATCTCTATTCATTTGAAACCTTCAAAGGGAGGTATCAAACAGTCTTAAGAGTGTATTTTTTATAATTTACATTAGTTACTTTGCAATTCCATATTTCATTATCCTATGTAGCTTGTATCAGGTGTCCTGAGATTCTTTCTCTTTGTATTACAGAGCATCTTGATCACGGTTCATCTAAGGTAGAGGATCACTTAGCTTTTCTTCACAGGACTGCAGCTGAGAACCACATCTTCCAGGACACCGTCTGTGATACAAGGTAAGTGACTCCCAGGAGGATGTCACACAAATTTACATCAATTAGTATGTTCAGACACCAGAAATATCTGGTAACTTGTAAAGGGGAGTAAAAAAAAAAAAAGGCAAAATAACCCCTCCTCAGGATTCATTAATGTCCTCTTTGAATTACTCTGCAGGACTATGAAGCTGTAATAGAGAACCATGACCATGGAAGAGACAGTACTGCTGCCTCTGAGTGTCTCTAATCCCACTCAGGCATATTTCCATAAGCTTGATTCAAAGTTCATGTATTTAGACAAAGTGCAGTATATTCCTATCTCTCAAAAATGAACAACCCTCCCAAGATTTAAAAATGTATTGTCTCTGATTTACAATTTAATAGCATGACACATCTTAAATTGAAGACTGGGTGGAGGCAGTCCAAGGTTGCATAGACAGAGACACAAATTGCCACACATGGAAAGCCCTTCAGGAGGAATTTCTATCACCCCAAATTACAGAATAACAACAAATTTCATTCAAGGGACTGCTTGAATTGTCCCTAGCGCCAACCTAAAGTGGGTAGGGGTGTAAAAGTTTAAGGCAGGGCGTGTAACACCCCATGTTCATGCAAAAACGGTACACTTCTTTTAGTTTTGCATTGCTGTTTTCACTGAGAGTCTTCCATTATCATTTTTGGTTTCTACACTAACCACTCAAATGCTATTAGTCATATACTACGATATAGGTTAGAGATGTCTTTTCTGAATAATGCAGAAAAGGAGAAAGGAAAAGTCTGGCAGAGGAATACCAAATAACACCTGGTGTTCAGAAGTGCAATGGTCATTTATGGTTCCACAAGTCAGTCTTGGATACCCCTGTACCTTCCTCGACCATTTTCATACCACCTCCCTAGAAGGCAGCAAAGTGCCATGATGTTTTTGATGAAAAGAAACCCAAAACAGGGAGAGTAAGTGGCATAGTCATGACCACACAGAAGATACATGGCAAAGCGGGAACTTGAATGAAGACCTCACCATTACAGCATTGCTAATCTAACTACCTCCACTTCCCAAAACAGCAGAGAGACAGGTGTCAACCAAGCCAGCTAGAGACACACTGTATTAAGAGGAGTCTGCATAGGCTCAAGCTAGGCAAATCAATGACATAAACTGTTGAAAGCAGATGGATAAGTACAGGTAAAATCTTCACATTAATTATTAACTCCTTTCAGCTTTTTATTTTATCCGCAGAATAGAGGAAAAGGGGAAAAAAAAAACAGTAAAAAGTTGTCTCTGTATTAGGAGTGATCAAAAAGATTTTTTTTCCAGGAAAATCTGTAACAAGGATTCATCAATTATAAACCAAGGGGCGAGAAGAACATTTGACAGGTTGGTTTTTATTGTTCCCCACCCTCCCCTCCCCGTTAGTTCTTCCTTCGGTCTCTTTGCTCTTGTGCTCCTTCCTCAACCAGGAGCAGTTCTGCCACAGCAAATGCACACTTGATGTACAGCACTGGTTCATGGCTAGACAATTTTGACAGCTAGTCTCTGCAGGTTTGGGTTGGGTTTTTTTGTTTGTTAGTTTTGTTTTGTTTTGCAGGGGGGAGGGGCAGGGGAGTGGGAAGAAGGGAAGGGGGCTATCTAGGCTCTGTGTGGGTGCGGGACATTGTGTTTCTGTGGCCTTTGGCCTCTGAGCGCATAGTCCTATGTCTAGCCGGGAACAATCAAAGTCATATGTGCAAAGAGAGCATCCAGTATTGAGATTTAATGACAGATATCAATATTATTCAGTCAAAGGGGAGGGGAAAAAGAAGTCTTTCAAGATCTGATGATAAGTTCTCTTCCTTCTGCCTGCACCATGACTGCTTTCAATTCTGCTGAGGAACTACTCTGCTTTTTCTCAGTCCAAACTTCCCTTTTCTTCTCTTTTCATCTTTTCTCCCCCTTCTTCCTTTTCTTTTCCTTTCCTTTTAGGTTCTTAGGTTTTGGGTTTTTTTTTTTTTTGTCTTCCATATCTTTGTTTCTCTTCTCTGTGGACTCCTCTGCTGAGATCAGGTTTCTTTTGTTTTTGCCAGTTTCATTTTCACTTTCTAAAACTCATTATTTCTTTTGATGACCAGCATTCATCCTTCTAATAATTCAGATATAAAGACAGACAGTATGTAAAGTGAATAGCTAATAACTTCCCCTGTTAATGTTTCGGTCTGCAATAGGAGCTGACATCCTCAGGAGGACATGGTAACAAGTTTTGGAGAAACTTGTGAGGGACCTGCTGCAGAAATTAACAGGAGAGAACCTAGTCACAAAGAAAGAAAAGCAAATTCTTCCCTGGGCTGGTGACAGCCCCTTAACTCATTTGCGTTTTCTTCTCAGAGGCATGACAGAAAAAGCCTATGGATGGGAAAAGGGGATGCAAGGATTGATGTTCAAATATCATGAAAATGGACCAGATCCTCAGCTGGCATAAATCAACACAGACCCACAGGAATCAATGCAGCAATGCCAATTTACACCAGATAAAGACCTGGCCTAATAAATCTATCACGCTCTGGATAAAGGGGGAAGTGGGGAGGGGGAATGTACTGTGAATTAGTGTCTAGTCAAATAGGCAGTGAAATAGAAACATATCTCCTGCTTGTTGCAGAGGTCTAGCTGTAGAAAATGCTTCCTTTGTACAGAAAGCGTATCCCTGGAGACACCCTGTGCCTTTCGCTCCTGCTCTTATGAGGGCGATGATGGCCAGTGTAGCACCACGGGGGCTTGCCCAAAGGTTCAAAGGAGATTGAGGCATTGATTCCTCACTGACAGAGGGGGCAGGTAGGAAGTAGCTGTTCATATGTAAAAGAAGCAACCCTCATGTAAGGGCTCTTCCTCACATGGGTCCACTCTTTGCCCTGAAAACCCCAGCCAGAAAGTGTCCTGAGCTGGTACTCAGTGTGTGGTATCTCCTCTACCAGCCATACTGCTGTTACCTATAGCCCTCCAGTATTTGAGAATTTTGTGATAATTAATGAAATACTGCGTCTGTTTCTTCACCTTTGGTTTCTTTTTAATGTTTAAACAAATGGTTTGGGGCTTGCGTGTGGTTTTGAGCTATGTGATAGTGTGACATCTCTGAGGTGTTGCTGAAAGACAATAAGCAAGGATATGAATCACTTTCCTTTATTTATTTCTACTGGTGCTTTCCTAATATTTACCTTTCCCCACTTTCCATCCCACATAGCAATACAGTTAAGGGGAAAGTAGGAAACAGGAAGAAAAAGACTGAAAGAAAACAGACTGAAAGAAAGTGTAGAGGGTTTTTTTTTCCATTTGAGGAGGAAAATTTTCAATTAAAAAAATCACAGAAAAAACCAACTCAAGTAGAAGGTAGGATGAATAGGAAGTTTTGCTCAGTTCTCAGTGTTCTAGGTTGACATTTGCTTTTCAAGAGCAAATGCTAACGGCTTAAGAGAAGTCTACAAGTAACTCTCAGATATTGCCAAAGATGCCATGCAATATTGAAACTGTCCTTTATAATTTGCTGGAAAGTTTTTGTTTTCATCTTTGGTTTGGTAGTTTTTGTTTGTTTGTTTCTAATGAAATTTAAATTTCAGTATAGCAAAAGGAATGCAGTGCATGTCAGCCAAAACTAAATACCAGCTGGTTGTCAGAAACTAACACAGAGGCAGTTGCTTGCCCAGTGACAAAAGGGAGCAATTTCTCATGTAAAATAAAAGAAGAGGGGAAAAAGAAACTATGGGATCTAAGAGTAGAATAATGAAAAGTGATAAACATAGAATAGCAAAATTATATTCAGACTCCAAAGGAAAACCTTCTGTTCCTGTTCATCTCTGGAAAACTTACAGGGAGAATTAAATAAGTAACACTTCCATATATTTTACTAATAAAGTTGAAATATTAGCAAGGTTCAAAAATGAACATTATTGAGCCATCAAAACAGGAAAATTGTGTCACCGTCAGACCAGCACAGTAAATAAGAACAACCATTTTTAGCAGGTCATGAGGATTTAAAAAAATTAATCAGGAAAACAACAAAGGAAAGCACAGAATTGACCTCAGTGGCCAAGAAGGTCCTCTCCAATTTTATGTCTTTAATGAATAAAAAGCTGCTTTTGTTAAAGTATTTTGGGTTAAATCTCCCAATGTCCATTGTTAACAGGTAAACTCAGACAGACCTACCCAGGATGAGAATTTTACCATATAAATGCTGACACTTGGTTTTCCTTCGGAGTCACCTCAGGGGTGGAAAGAGCCCAACTTCTCTGCCTACCCTGAGTCTCTGGAGGTTGCTGAACTGTGCTATAGCCAGAAACACACATACCCACCCTCTTCAAAGACATCAAAAAGATAATTCCTCTCACCAAAACAATTCACTAGGATATGCATGGAAGGAACAGCGTAGGTCTGGATCTTGCTTAACTCCAGAGTGGAAAAGGGGTAAGATGTTATTTTTTTCCTGTTTATTGAATGCATGTACAAGCTTGCATTCTGAACACAGGAAGACTTGCATCATAGAAAATCTTTGATAGTTACTCTCTTTCACCGGGGCATGATAATATTCTTCCTCCCTCTCCTCTGCCTTTGCTTCCTCATTTTTCTTAACCATATTTTCAGGCCTTTTCTGGCTATCTGGCCCTTTTCTATTACTTCTATTTCTGCTTCTGCCCCCTCACTCTTTTCTTCCAACCCCTCCTCTGCACAGCTGCAAACAAATACACTCTCCCTCCTTCCCCACCACTACTATATTCTGATTCAGACCACTGTGAATTTTTCCACCCACATAGTTCAGAACCTTGATTTATGTTACGTGTGACCTGTATGTGGGACAGTAGCTCCCATTGTTTCAGCTGCTTCTAAACAAAGGGCCATTTAATTGTTCCCTCATTTAGCTCCAAGAGGAAGTGGCTGCTAGGCACACCCCCTTCCCTGAGGTTTCTCCAACCATAATGAAACTATTTTGTTATTTCCTTCATATTGAAAATGTAAAAGTATAACAGGCTAAATCTGTTTGGGCAGATGAAACTCCATGGAGGGGATGAAATAGCAAACATTTAAAAAAGAGAAAGATAGTGAAAGAAAGTGGCTACTGAAGAGAAACAAAAAAGTAAAAATAAATGCAGATTTAAGTTATAAAAATGTTCTAAAAGGTCCCCAAGGAGAGATGCAGGACTTTATTCAAAAGAAGGCAGTCTTATCAGGGGTTACAGTATATAAATATTGAAAAGTTCCCTAACAGGTTAGCCACACTGCTAGATGTCAGCGTGTCCTTTTCAAGATCTAACTTGCAGCAAATTGACTGTGAAAGGAAGGCAGAAAAAAAGAAAAAAGAGAAAGAAAGGAAGGAGAACTGCTCGACAGAAGGCCTTCAACCCCCATTTTTTTTTTCCTCCTTATTCAGCCATACTGCATATAAATGCACTTAAACATCTCTGAAACACCTTGCTCATACAAACCCCTACAACTTCTCTCTTGGACTATGATTTTCTTAGAAACCTGCCTCTTTCACTTCTGGAGGAGAGAAAAAAAAAATATTGTCCCTGCCAATAACACCTCTGTGAAAACTCCTCAAAGGACAGCACTTCTTGCACCTATGCTTTTCCTCCACAAGCTGCCATCTGCTGTAATGCATCTCTATTTTAAGCTTTAGAGTCATGTGACTTAAATCCACATAAGTGTTGATTGTACATGATTGCCTTTATTGATTCTTCCTGGGACACAACTTGGCTGTATCTAACTTTATATATAGTTTTACTCTGGACTTTTCTTCTACTCTAATACTTTCTTTTCCCATCTTTCCATTTTTATGATTATTCTTTTTACTGTGGTAGTGCCTGGGAATTTCAGGCAGTTAAAAAAAGTCCTGTTATGCTCTATGTGCAACCAGTGTTTCTACAAGAATGTGAAGAATACCTCTCTCTTGCTCTGAAGAGTACCTTACACTGTAATAACAGTCAGTAAATTCTAAAAATAAAAAATATCCTGTGTAATCTAAAATTAGGGAAAAACATATGAATTATTCTAGTGAGGAAAATTTGGTTTTTTAAAGGATAGTTTAAAACAAGTATTGTTGTGTATTTGGTGGGCATAAGTAGGACTCATAGCCCTTTTAGTATCACATCATTAGATTGCAGTAGAAACTAGATATTGATGATGTTTCTACCTGTCTTTTGCTCAAAATAATTTTAAGATGAGGGGTCTTTTGGCTATCTCTTATGGTACTTAATGGAGACATTTAGACTGATGGTTTGGGGCTTTTATCTAGATTTCTTTTTCTGATCAGCAGACTCAACTACTTTCAACAACTCAGTTATTTCTCTGATTTGCTTTCATTGTTCCTTATCTCTAACAAATTCAGTGGTGATACTGTTTTCAGCATTAGAGTTAATTTGGGTATCCCCATATGGATCTGAATTTTAATGTATAAACTAATGTTCTGCTTCCTCTAAATTTTCGTAAAACTAAAAACTGACTAGTGCTTGCTCCATTGTTTATAATTAACATCCTTTTTCTATGCAGGTATCAAGGAGGTATCCTGGGTGCCAGAGCAGCCCTGAACAAATCAGCGCATTACTCATATGTTTAGAATTAGGCACTTGGTTACACTGTCTGCCTACTGAGCAGCTGAGTGAGTGAAATGGCTCGTGAGCATCGTGCGCACAAATCTCCAGATTTATCTCCAAAAATAGTTGCTAATGCTTTAAAAATATGATTTCCCTGTATTCAGTCAGGAGGGAGTGCGACTTCACTTAGGCAGGATTTGACTGTAGAAGGTAAATAGGCACTTTGGAGGAAAGATCCGGAATGTTTTCTGCTTTTATCTTAGACTTTCTTTTTTTTTTACTTCCCCCCCCGCCCCTTCATCCTTTCCCCTCCCCCCTTCCCCTCCACCCCTGCCCCTTTTTTTCTTGAAGTGAGGGACCTGAGCTCAGATCATTTGCAAGACTTTTGGATACAGATCAGCAACTATACACAGAGAGTATGAATCTCGAATCTTCCATTTCACACTCTGCCTGAACAGGGTAATAGCTTGAGGTGCTGTCAGGACCTTCATCTGCAAGAAATGATGAGAGTAGCAAACTTTCTGTCATTACACAACTGGGGAACAGGCCACAGGATCTTTGGATGACTGAACAAGGGAGAACTACAAAAGCATTTGATCTTTGCTGATGCCTACATGTGTGCACACTGGAGCTGATAAATTAAAGGAAAAAGGACTCTATATTTGTTCTCTGGACAGGAGGGAGGTGAGAATATAAAGTACAGAGCTGAAATTCAGCTAATTTAGGGTGTGACATTGCTATAGGCTGCTTAGTAGTCTTGTTTGGGGATGCGGTAATCAGTAACCCTGGTTGTGGGTGGATGGGGAGAGGGAAAGAAAAAGAAGTGGCCGAGAACATGCCTTCCAGGTTTATCAGGTAAAATATGTCCTGCAGGGGTGGCCAGGAGTTGCTGGGGATGAATGTTTACAGATTCCCCTTCTGTCTGGGAATTCCTCCAAAATGTTGGGAAGTCAGTATATTTTGTCTTTCTTACTAAAGATTTTGATAGAGATTTTTGCTTACTGTTTCATTATGGATTAAATTTAAAGAAAATCAAACATTGCAGATATTTGAGTGAAGAGATCCTGTGGAGTTTAACACAGACGACAAGTGACGCACAGAGCTCAAGCTGATTGTCTCCAGAAAGATACTTTTCCTCCAGATTTTTTCAGCCAACACTACCAAAATACATTTTGTGTGTAGGTAGCATTCCATCGTATACCAAAACTAGCTAAAGAGAAAAAGAATCTGTTATCTAAAAGAATAGTCAGTTCAACATGTCTGTTGCAACAACTGGAAATTGATCAACTAGATTTTTATTTATTTATCAACTAGAATAGGATTTTTGTTTTATCTTTAAAATGGGAGAAGTAACTTGGTTTCAAGAGAAGCCTCTGAATCACGTGCCTTTGGCTCATCATTACACTTTATGAACAGGGTTGCAGAAAGCAGCCTTGGACACACCAGGCCCAGCAGAGTACTTGTGAACTAATTCATTATGGGTGGTTTTTCCTTTTTTTGTTTTTGGTTGTAATTTAGAAGAATGCAATTAAAACTGAACTCCATAATTAATTCTGAACCGGTGAGAACCAGTTCCAGAGATTATGACTATAATACTATGTAGCCATTGATATAAATATTCATGAGGTTTCATTGTTTTATGTTTTTTTATGAAGCACACAGCTTATCTGAAGTAAAATTAAAGTACTATTATTTAATATCACACTGTAAATAAGACTCAATAGAGACAAAAATATATGTGTAGTAAAATGTAACATACATATTCTAGAAATATGTTTATAGGTATTTGTTCATTTAAATGTGTGTGCTGTATGCTGTATTATGTATTGTCTATGTACAGACATTGTATAATTGGATTATTAGACACTTTTTTACAAGCATACAGAGAGTCACAATGTATGAAACTGTCACATTTAAAAGCATGTGTGTACATATTCCCAGAATATCCATCATCCAAAAATACCACAGAGAATTAGAAAAGACTAAACGAGTTTGGATCTCAATCTGGGCACTACTTGGTGACTGAAATTCATAGAAATTGACTTGCCCTACCACCAAAAATCAATCAACATATAAAACTAATCATGTGTAGTTGATGACAGAGTAGGAAAAATGGCTTGTCTTAGTCCATCCTCTGCTCAGGATGCTCATCATAGCTGCCTCCAGAGCAAAATCCCTTTTAAACATGGAATCTTCAAAAATCCCAGAAAAATAAAAATAGGCTGACATACAGTGCCTGAAGGAAACAATACAGCTAGAGGAAAGCTCAGTATCTGACTAGACTGAAACAGGTAAGGAAGTAACACAGAAGAAAAAAAAACTAATCTGCAAAGGAGAAATTCAACATTCAGTATACTGTTTGAGATAATTTCTTTTTGTTTTCTTTTTTCCTTTTTTTTTTTAAATTAAAGTAGAGATTGACTGGCTTAAACTAAAGTGCTCTATGTAGTGTCAGAGACCTGGGGAAGCTGGCTGTATCTTAGGCCCTCCAGTCAGCAAACACAATATTCAAATTGGAACAAGATTTAAATCTCCTGCACTGATATGTTCTGTTCATTTATTGTGAGGCACTGAAAAGTCAAATTTGGTATTATGTGATTAAGCTACATCTGTCTCAGCACAAGCAGTAACCATATTTCTTTAAGTTCAGCAGGTGTTTTGCAAAGAATCTAAAGGATTTTGCACAAAATTAGTGCCTATAATAAAGCGCCAGTGATGAAGAGACAGCTCTTTATATCACTGATATATTATAGTTTTGTTCTAATAAATGTCATTGCCAAATATTTCAACACCTAAAACAGGTTTGCTGACTGAACTGTTTTGCAAGCATATTTGCTATGCCTTATTGCAAAGATGTTCTTTTATAGACACACAGTTTAGAAATTTTATTTGACACTGCTGACTACTAAATTAGCAGCTTTTCAACTTTGCCAGACTCGTGCAACACAATTGAGATAAAAGGTAAAATGCATAACTTCTGCATTAATTCTTGTTGGCAGTGTCATAAGAATCCTCAAGATGTGTTAATTGAGCCTAGAGTATGTGAAACAAATGATAAAGCCACCCTCCCACCTTGAGTTCCTCTCTCTCTCCCCTTCCTCTCCCTCTCACTTTGTTCAGTCTGCACCAAACCTATCGTTATGATGTACGAATGCAGCCCGAGTACAGCGTGGTTTGCACTGAGACATGCGGCTTTCCACAAAGAAAAGAAGTCTTGGGAACACTGTTTCTGGTGAGGATGTTTGAAAGAAAAGATGTGACCTTTCCAGCTCTTTGGTTCTCATTTCTTGCATTTACTGCTGGGGAGTTACTTTGGGCTATGATTTTAAGTGTGTAAATGTACAGCTTCCTAAAGCATCAGGGCCAGGGATACACCCCTGCAGACAAAATCCTCTTGGATTTCCAGTAGATGAGACTCACAAAGATCCCACAGAAGTCTGCAAAAATTTCAGCACACAGAATTCAACAGTAATTTGTCTTAGTTTCATGTCAGATTTGTAATACAAGTATACATTTTTTTCATAAAATAAAAAAATATCTTAAAATGTAATTGTCAATAAGATATTTTGATCCTTTCAATGAAAGAAGGGAAATAGAAAACAAAGATAAGCTAAATTCTCTAAATTTTATAAAAGTATAAAGTTTGGGGAAGGACAAATAAAAGATAGTTTTCTGTGGAGTTTTTTATTTGGATGGGGTTTTTCCCCCTGGAATCCTGGAGCAAAATTTTATTACATTATTTTTCAGTTATTTGTGACATAGTTTTCCGGCAATGTCCAAAAGCCTGAAGAATTCTGGGACTGTGTGATGATGAGTATAAAATTAGAAAAGTAAGACATTAAGTTGTAAGTTTTGGTTCTATCATGTTCTTGGCCAGCAAAGACCTGAGGAGGTCATTTGGATTCCTCTAAATATATATTGAAAATTCACCTTTTTTTTTTTTTTGGGGGGTGGGGCGGCAGGGTGTTTTATGTGTGTGTGGGTAGGGAACTGCATTGACTCTCATTTGTCCCCTAAAAAGTGCCAGAGTAGGCAAATCAAGCCCAGGAGACTCAATGAGAAGTTGGTCACATTAGTCCTGTAGCTTTAAATTTAAATTTGTATACAAATAAAATTTAAAAAGTTGTCCAATCTTTTATTTAACCTATGAGTGAACAGAAAAAAAATTAATCATTTCTGAGTGAGAAATGTAACCTGCAAACAAAAAACCCAACAAAAAATAATAAAGTACAGTGTAAAACTCCACAGTTCTGTGTTAAAACACACTTCAAACACTGTCTTGAATCTTATTTTGCTCATCGTTATTTTTCTGTCTGAGCAACTTGTATATGAAGACTCAGATTTGACTGACATAACATAAAATATCTGAGGCATTTAAACTAGGAATACAATTAACTTTAGGTTCTTCCCACAGTCACCAGAGAGAATAAATGCTTCTCAGTTCCTGTGTGAGCCAGTCCAACCTCCAGAGTCACCTATTTCTTTCCATTGATTATAGAGGTAACCTACTGTGCCTGTGCTTCTGACTTGGGCATCTCAGTTAGGTTCCCAAGCTAGCTAGGATGAATCCAAGACAAAATCAATAGCAATAGCAAAATCTATGCCAGACCTCTGGAAAAAAAAAATCCCAGTCTCCTTCTTTCTCCTCCCCTCTTCTGATAACCACATAAACCAGGAACCTTCCTTCAGTGCACACTTTCTGTGGATCACTCCAGCTGTTCTGCGTGGAGAATGCTGAAAACAAGGAGAAAATGCAGAGTGTAGCTCTAAACATAACATCTGCAACATGTCCCTAGAGTGCAGCACCCTCTGCAGACAGCCGTTCTTGGTTTGATGGACCAGCTCAGCAATTAATGGACAAGACTAAGAAATCTTGTGTACATTTTATAGTGTTGCTGTGAATAGATGTCTGGAATTTACTTGCAAATGAATTTATCTGTTGTGACCCAGCATTACTGCACAGGAAGTTCCCTGGATACCTACTTGGTTCCCAGGGCTTTGTTAAAACACATATAAATGAACACCAGGAAACCTTGTCCTTTTTGATGTTTTTCTTTTAAGAACATAAATAAACAAAGTGAAGCAGCATGCCAAATAAAGCCAGAAATCTCTATTTTTATGAAATATTTTAATCACATTTTCAAATTTATTGTTGAAAGTGATAAACATTTTTATGTATAGAAAATACATTTATAGAAAGGAAAAATACTGTAATAATTAAAAAAATTAAGAGTCTAGTTAAACATTATATCTGTTCTGAGGTAGGTCTTTTCTGTTTTAGTTGTAAAGAGTTTGCAATATTTTCAGTGAACCGCTCTTTCTAGTAGGTAAAAAATAAAAGAAAACCACAATGAAACAAAATGCTAAGGAGGTTTCCATCCTTTCCACCTACCTAATTGTTGTGCCTTGATAAAAGTTTAACAATGGATTTGATTGCTTCAAATCTTCTTTTTTATTTCTTTTTCTTTATTTCTTAATAGAAAGTCAAAATACTTGATGAGTATAATGTAGGAAAATACACCCCATTTTTAGTTAGTACACTGGCAAGAAATTGTATGAAATATGAAAAATGAAGCTACACACAAAAAAAAAAAATGTATGAGAATTAATGTTCATGCCAATGCTGTGGAAAAAAGAATATATGAATCTCATGATTTCCACACCTGCTCATAATGCAATGTGTCAGGGAAACATCAGATAGGTAGATGATTTTCTCTCTGTAAGGCCAAAGTTTGCAGTTTAGGTTAATCTTTCACCTTGTTTTCAATAACGTATTTCAGGAAATATGTCCACCATCTATACAAATTTTGGAAGAAGAAATTATTGGAGAGCTTAGAAATATGTCTTTGGGGTGTGATAGCACTGTCAAGTCCTACAAAAGATGGAAATAATCCCTTCTTCCTGCTATGACAGACAGGACAAGAAGTTGCTTATTTAAATTGCTGCAAGAGAGATATGAGTTAAGAAACTTTTCCAATTGTAAGGTTAGTTAGGGCAGAATACAATTTCACAGAATCACAGAATGGTGGGGGTTGGAAAGGACCTGTGGAGGTCACCTTGTCCAACCCCCTGCTTGAGCAGGGACACCCAGAGCAGGGGGCACAGGAATGTGTCCAGGTAGGGCTTGAATATCTCCAGGGAAGGGACTCCACAGCCTCTCTGGGCAGCCTGTGCCACTGCTTTGTCACCTGCACAGGAAAGAAGATTTTTTTCTGATATTTAAATGGAATTCCCTGTGTTCCAGCTTATGATCTTTGCCTCTTGTCCTGTCACTGGGCATCACCCAAAAGAGTCTGGCCTCATCCATTTGACACCCGCCCTTCAGATATTTGTAAGTATTGATGAAATCATAAGGAAATGGTGGGGTTTTCAACTTTGAAAGACTTTCAGAATAGTTTGGACAATGGTTAACTCAAAACAATAAGGGTGCTATCGGATTTGGCAAATGCCTGGGCCATAGAGTCAGCCTGTCTGAGCTCTTGACACCTCTCTGAGTTGTGTCCTTCTGTGATCTTATGAGGAACTATTTGGGGATAAAGGCACAAAGGTGAGCATTGATAATAAGAATTCAATTTCCATCTCTTCACAGACTTTGTGTGTCCTGCAGCAATTATCTTTCATCTTTTCATACCTCAGTGTCATGGTTGAACCCCAGCTGGCAACTAAGTACCACATAGCCACTCGCTCAGTCCCCCTCACAGTGGGATGGAGGAGAGAATCAGAAGAGTAGAAGTGAAGAAACTCATGGGTTGAGATGAAGACATTTTAATAGGTAAAGCAAAACAAGGAATTCATTCACCCATTCCCATGGGCAGGCAGGTGCTCAACCATCTCCAGGAAAGCAGGGCTCCATCACACATAAGAGTTACTTGAGAAGACGAACATCATCACTCCAAATGTCCCCCCTTTCCTTCTTCTTCCCCCAGCTCTATATGCTGAGAAAGACATCATATGGTACGGAATATCCCTTGGGTCAGTTGGGGTCAGCTGTTCCAGCCGTGTCTCCTCCAAATGGGGTGGGGTGAGAGGCAGAGACGGCCTTGACTCTGTGTAAGCCCTGCTCAGCAATAATGAAAACAGTTCTGTATTATCAACGACGTTTCCAGCACAAATCCAAAACATGGCCCCATACTAGCTACTATGAAGAAAATTAACTCTATCCCAGCCAAAACCAGCACACTTAACTTCATAAAATAATACAAATACCCTGGTTTGTCAGGCCATAGAGATGCTGGTGAAATAGCACCTGAGAGGGTGTCCAGCATAGTGGTGACTGCAGCTGTAGAAAAGCCAGAAGAGATTAAATAGTGACAATTATTGTAACTACCTACTCAGCCTGAAAATAAGCTGTATTTACATATTCATAAATAGATATAGCTCTGCAAAGAAATATTATCAATACTGGTTCACAGATAAGAAATTATAGGAAAAAAAAGCTTGAAAAGGGATTTTGAGAATATATTTAACTAAATATTTGTAGTGGGTTAATTTAAATTAACTCTTTAATTACTTCTTTGAAACAAACAGGCTGGATAGAATGAATAAATAGAATATATATTGATGCCAATGGTTATGTTCCAATTATTTCAAAGGATAAATTACTGTAACTGTACAGTTATCTCTCTCTTTGACCAAGAACTTCATAGAAATTCTAGACTTATCCCTTAACCTCTTTTCTGAGAGTTGGGGTCCATTGCAAGCAGTTTGAACTACTTCTAGGTGATGTTACCCGCGTTTCATTCCTGCAAATGCTGTTCTTACATCCTTTCCATAGTCTTTTCAGTCTGGTGACTAAAAGACACCTGTCACTGAAGTTCAGAGCTTGCATGTAGCTCTCTACCATCCTATGCTGAGAAAGTGAATTTGAATTGTTATTTTAGTGCATAAGCTTTTTTTTTCTTTTCTTTTTTCTTTTTAAAATTTTTTTCTTAAAGATATGAATTCTCTGTTATTTATGGAATACTAGCTACATAAAGAGCATATGAAATTTTAATGGATTGGGCTTCCAAAACCAGAAAAAAACCCCAAATGGAAACAGAACCCTTTCCATGTTATCATAGACAGAGGCATATTCATTATTTAACAGTAAATAATGTAACCCAGACATTGAGTCACCACAGTAGAATGGAGATGAGGTAGAGACTCCACTACCAAAGTGCAACTAGTGGCTCATTATAAACCTAATTCTGAATCACTCCTCCCACCCATTCTCCCCAAGCACATATATGAAATGACTTGCAAATAACTTGCTTTTACTTTAAAACTATTTTACAAGTTTTGATGCTGGGGAAGCTTTCTTTATTTTGTCAACTTTTAATTTAATCAAACAAGTTCACTCAGAGACACAAAAGAGGAGCCTGAAACATCTTTCTCTTTCGAGTCATGTCTCCTAATGTTTACGGAAAGAACTTCAAGGATCAAAAACAACCCTGTCCTATGTCAGCAAATGGATTACATTTATGTGTTTGCAAGAAAAAGACAGTGATCTGGATTCTTTTCAAGAAAAGGGATTCAATCTGTCTGCATTTCCTGTGGAAGAATCAGTCTTCAGAGAATTCTGAAACTGCTGTCCACTGCCAAGCTCATGGGTCTGCAGTGAGATATGTTACTTTCTTACAGCAATTCATAATCACAGTAACTGTATTTAAGCTCTGAATTGATGTATATCAGCAGATCATGCAAAAAAAATGAACATAAAGACAGCTCTACCAAGTCAGACCATCCATTTATCCTGTCTCCAAAAGCAGTCAACAGTAGATGGCTGATGAGGAATATAAGAATATGTCAGTCATTGAATGGCAATTTACCACAGTACTCTCTGGCCTCCAAAAATTAAGGACTCGGGATTTCTTCAGAGAGAGTTGGTGTCTTTGAACCCTCAAAAATATTATTCTTTCATCAATTCCTTTGTATTTTGAGGACATTAAAATCTTAACATTCATTAATATCTTCTTACCTACATATTACATGAAGAAAAATTCTCACTTTTTTATTATGTGAAATATAATTGAGAATTTAATTCAAGGTGGAATTGGGAAGAACTATAAGAAATTTTCTATTCACCTTCTCCATTTGTTTTGTTTAGTTTGTCTTGTGTTCTGTCTGTATTGTCTGTCTGTATTGGCACTACAGCGGCAACTTACTTGATCTGGCAAACATATGCAAGCTTGGCTGCCTATATTAATAGAGTTTAATTTACAGTTTATCATTCAGGCTAAAAAAAAATACTAATTTATTTTCTTTGATACTGGACACTTACCTGCCCTAAACACTACTGGAAATATCATCCCTAAAGATAAAATTTATGCAAAAAATTCCCTATGGTTAAATAATTGAACCCCATGAGAGACCTAAGTTTGTAACATCCATTAATAGCAAACCTAAAGAGAACCAGGAGATAGAAATCACACAAAGCTTCAGGGCCTAAAAATGGTTGAAAGAACTAAAAACAAACTTCACCAGATAAACTGGATTGAGGAGCAAACACTTTTCATTTATGACTGGGTGTACCTTTTCCTCTTCAGAACAACTTTTCAGTTTTGTGTTTAAATGTATAGATAACTGAGCATCATGCTTTTATTGTATTGCTTACTTGTTACTGAAGTCATGCCTTTCTAGGTCCTATGCCCACTTACAAACATCTGTTAAATTGAGGGCAGGCACATGATGTACTGAGTAGGACATCATAAACAGAAGCTACAAACATTTACTTAAGAACATTTGCATTGCTTTGGACAAAAGTTACCTTGTATCTGTCAGTGGCCAGTGCTGAGGCAGCATTTATGAAAAAATAAATGGGCAGATAAACAGAAAGGCACACCCACGTTCACAGAGGGGTAGATGTATGTGCATATGTATATAAGTGTACCATGATCACTGACCTCCAACACTTCTAGCTGCTGACAAAGAGACAACTTGGATGTGAGGTTTTATCTAGAGCCTGGCGTTTGCTTAACATTGCTACATGATTTTTAAGTGCTCTTTAATAAACAATCTCATTCCCTTCCTTATTAATTCCCTCCCTCCCTTTTCTGAGGTTGTATAAGGATGCATTTTTTTCAGATTTAGTTTTTAGTTTTATGTTGCTATTTTCTTTTTAATCTTCCTTTCAAGCACTGCAGGCTACCCATTGTCTCCTATTACATTATGTACTGCACCTAGCACCATGGAGATGTGGTATTATCAGGAGATTCTAGACATTACTGAAACGCAAATTATGATAATTACAGTATTGCAGCTGCTCAGCTGGTATTTTAGTTTGGAGCCAAAAAAGTTCCCCTCTCGTTTCGTCACACCCTATTTCCATCTTTATAGATTTGCATATGCAAAGAAGAGAGAAAAATAACAACGAAAAGCCCTTGTGATTGTTTTTTGGAAGGGACAATATTTTTATAAATCCCCCTTGAAGCAGTACTTGATTTCATAATAACTTTTTCTTTCTCTGGCAGTGCTTCTTGGAAGGAGCCACACAAATTTCAAGGAGTGGGTTGCAGGGAAGAGAAGGAGAGGAAGGCAGAGGAAGGCAGAGGCTGATAGCTTTGTAGCTAAAAATGATGTCCTCAAATCCTTTTAAAAAATACCTTCCATGCCCTCAAGTGCCCATTGCAGATCAGACATTTGCAAACTTGAATACTGAACCAGCCATCTTCTTTTGCAGCAGATACCTTCCAGGAGGCACCAGCAATGTCAGCTATTTCAGCACTCTTCACATAAGGAGGCAGAATTAAATTCCTCAGCTCCTGGAAGAGCAGGGAGGAGGCTGGAATTTACCTACCATTGTTCAAGCATAGGGTGATAGCAAGGCTGCAGCTGCTTGGCTCCCTCTTAAACAAACCTCCTAACCAGCCACCATGGAGCATCTTTTGCTCTGTTCCCATGGCAACACCTTTATCCTCTGGTGCCCATGGTGTCTCTAATGCTTTCGACTAGTTGGATTCCTTGGCACCTGCCTCCAGTGCCAGGTCTTGTCAAACCTTATTAGACTGAGAATCCATTTCGGCTGCACTAGTGGGAAAAGAAAAGAGACAAATTTAGTTCATCTGAGATCTCTTTCAAATCCCAGTAAAGTCAATTTCTCAAGTTTCCAACTAAGAACTGAACTTGCCTAGGGCAAAGATGTGCACGTGCACACACAAATACACAGAATCCCTTTCCATCACATGCACTGTCTCTTCCTTCCTGTAGAGTACACGTGTATGATCACACTCGTGCTCACAGACTAATACAGATGCTCTTGTTTTTGTTTGCAACAAGAAACCCCTTAAAAAACTGGGGTGTTTATACGTGATCAAACTGTCATACACAAACAACTTGCCTCTCAGGTTTTAGGCATTAGCTCATCACAGACTTCCTTGCACATATGTAGTTATAGAAACTACCTATCCCCTTCCTACACTGACACACAGAAACTTTCTCTGTTTTACAAGCATTGACATGATGGACACATACAGACTCATAGTACGAGTGTCCTTTCACACACTCTTCTAAGCTCCCTGTAGCTCCTATAAAGTCATTATATTTGCCTAAATACAGCTAACACTTTACCAATTTAGAGGAGAAACCAAAGGCACATTTCCAACCAATATGTACACTCACAGACTAGGAGGAATAGTTTTGTACGTGCACCTGGGAATGATCATAACCCTCATATCTAACTACTTCTGTAGGTATAAACATATTAATATGTGGGAATGACCTATGTGCTGGTACCTGCACTGCATTTTTGATGGGCATGTTTTGCAAGTTGGGGGATATCTTCTTTTACCTTGGTCCCCAAGCTGACTTTTTCAGTCAACATAAAGTTCAGAGTTTGAATTTAAGTGTTTAACAGAGACACACTGTTACTCTGGCCTCCATCTGTACTTATTGTTGTAGACTGATGACTTTGTTTAGTCAAGTCTGAACAAGATCTGTCTGGTATTGTCTAATCTAAATCAGTCATCTAAGTTATTTCTAAAGAGGCAGAAAAGTAAAGACCTGTAGAATATGATTCAGTACACTATACTTCCTACTAAATATCTTATTTTTAAAGGAACTTAGATGATTGTGTACTTTGCTAAACATATCTATTCTGTGCCTAAAAATTTGCCTAAAAATTTATCTAAAAATTGATCAAATGGCTATGCGTTTGAACCCTTTTTTGGTTGTGATGTGAAGGATTCTTTCATCAAAGAAAGCATGAATTTCCTCTGTTAATACCCTGCCCTAAGCTCTACAAGGGAGCAATAGTTCCTTAGACTTGGGCCTTCACTCTATTTGCTCCAGCATTACCTTTTTACTTAGCTGAGTGATAAGCAGCTTTGGATGCCTCTGAACAAATCTATTTCATTGAAGGCCTCATTATCTTTTAAAGTTGTTTATATTACTACGTGTTTATATGACACAATTCAGAATACAACTGGTCTGGATTATCTCCAACCTGTAGGGAATGTTTAAAGCTAAATGTTGCTCTTAGCTCTCTCAATATATTGGGCACCAACTTCTGGAATCACATTATTCCAGAACATTTTTTCATGGAAACATCTCTCTCCATCAAACTTTCACTACATGCAGACATATTTTGCTAGCTATGATCTTAAATAGGATTCCCAGTAGCAAAGGACACAGGTATGAGAAGAAAATTTGATTTTTAAGTTCTAGGCCATTTCATACTCTTCTTGGTGTCCACTCAAAGTTGTTGTAGATGATTCAATCATGAAGGCCAGTCTGTACAGATATCCTTGTGTCACCAGTCCCCCAAAATTGTAATGACATCTAAAATGTCTGCCCAATCCTAATGAACTCTGCCGTGGAAGAAGGCACACAGGAAGGATGTCAGACTGCCTTCTACTTAAGTTTTCTTATGTTTCAGTTTTATATAAACTCATGTTTATCACCAGACATGGTTTAAAAATGAGTAATTAATTTTATTCTGTCTGCAGTAAAGGTTAAAGGAAGATTTTAATGTTTGGTACGATGGTTGCAAAAGTAAATCTGATTACTGCACTGACTGCACAACATTAGTGAGGCCTTTTGTCAGTAATTTCTTTGAGATCCCTCTCACTGAAGAATGAATCAATCTCCTTCATAACACTTTTGTCAGAGACTAACTTGTTCAGTAGGATGTCACCCAGCAGAGGACACAAGCTCCATTCACAAAGCTTCCCCAGATTCTTTTGCTATGCCACATAGGATAGACATGTGTTTGGAGGCTGGCAGATAAGCCTATGTCTTAAAAGTGTGTTTCATCCATTAAATTTGAGGAAAATGCTAACAAATGCTACTTCTGTCAGAAGCATGCTTTTCTAAACTGTATCATGATTTTCACACACCTCAGAGCTCTGCTTATGTGCGTCAGAACTCTAAGTAGGACTTTCTGACATACAACGTTCTTTCCTCTCAGGGCTGACTAACCCAAAAATGCCCCTCTGCTTTCTTTTTCACTCAGAACTTTAGTGTGACTCACAGTAGGTGGATTTCAAACTTACCTAATTAAAACTAATCATCAAAGACAGGAAAGGAACCTGTTTACTCTCAGAACTCAGTGGCTATGCAAATAACTTAGCTTGGGCTATTTGTTTGATTCTTATACTCTAATTGAAAGGCTTGGTTTCTCCCAACTCTCTGGTGCATCCTAAGACAATACAGAGTTCAGCTTATCAAGTACCAATTATGTAGTTTAAAGATAATTGCATTAAATCACAGTAGAATCACTCAATTCGATTTCTCCTTAAGAATTCATAACACACAAACATAACAGGAAACTAAATTAAGTGTAGGGTATTGTGATTGTTTGTTACTGACAGTTTTGGATAGCTTTTCTATTTTTCAAGGCTTCCCATTGGTAACTAAATGTCTGGCACCCCCAAATTAATCCAGAGGTCTCAATACTTTTAAGCTTCTAGTTTTAAGCTACACACCTTAGGAAGGCAGTGTATTGATTGTTAAAATAGAAGAGTCGTTTCTGCAGGAAGTGCTGAAATTCTTTGCCTTCAGAGCACCATATACGCTTTTTCTTTCTTTGAGTTCTTTTTTACACTCATATTTTCTTCTGAAATGGAGTCATGAGTTTCAGATAGCATTGGTTTATTCCTTGTGCTTGTGTGCAGCTAGAAAAAGATTTTCCTAATCATATTCTATTTTGCAATCTCAGTCTCATCTGTGCATCAAGATAACCTGGGACGACGACATTCTTCTGTTAGTTCAGTTTAGAGGTGATGTTCCTTTCATCAAAAAAGTTTTAATCCCCGGAGAATAGGGGCTCTATATCTCCCTCACAAATCATCTAGGCAGAAAGATGGATAACCTTGATAACTGAAAATTCAACCTTGCAAAAATTCATCTGCTGAATAATAAGATGTAATTTGTACATGCACTTGTTAATTCCGTTCAAAGCTCTGGCAGTGATACTTTGGAGGCTTCAGCGCGTTTAACTAACCTAAATTGTACATTTCACATTCAAGACTTAAACTGAAACAATAACATATTTAACTAAAATTTAGAATCCAGAAATGTTAGAAGAAAAGCAAAGAAGTCTGATGAAAATACTTTATTTGTTTTAATAATTTTTTTGGGGGTGGTGGTGGGGGTGGTTTTCTCTACTGTCTCTAAAACCCAGTTAGTATAGGTGTAATACTACAATTTTTTTTCACTTAACCTTTCATATTTTTGTCATTTTTAAACCTGAAAAAGTAATTATTCCTTCTCCTTTGCCTATTTTGCAGCTTGTATCTTTCTTCTTGTCCATTTTGCTCTAATGCATGGCAGAAGTGTTGTGGCTAGAATGACATATATAGGGTGAATTTTAGCCTCTATTTCAGCTACACGCTTCTCAACTATCTGGGAACAATTATTTCAATTGTGATCCTGAAAACCCTTAAATTTAAGCACAGGGAGCAAGCAAAACAGGAGATTGAGTGCTGGTGGAGGGATTGGTGGATGCTGGTTCATGGTACTTGATGCTTCTGGTAGGATAGGTTCCTATGTACTTCAAAGCTGCAAATTTGGAATAGGCGTTCCTTAGGAAAATTAGGTATAGCCCTTCCTGGATCTGAAAGCCCACTGAAGGTATAACAAATTTGTGTCTTTACTACAATTTAAGTTCAAAAGAAAAACTGCAGCATCAAGTAAACACTGCAGCTTTGCACCTGGTATCAGTTATATGAAACTGCATGATTCTGTCCTATGTCAAGCCACCTGAGACCCCCACTGGGTTTTATCTCAATTTCTGTTCAATTTCATGTTGTCTGATACAGAGATATCAACGTGCACCTACAAAATTTATTTCAAAGGATTTCTTGCCTTGATCACACCCTCTAGGATCAAATATTGCAAAGTCTGAACTGTCCTCTTTTCTTGAACTGAGATCATATTGTTACATTCTCTGGTCCTTTTCACTCTCAAATGTGGTCTGAAGCAGTATTTTAATGGAAAAAAATAGGGAACCAGGTGGTATTGGAGATGAATCCTTCAGGTGGCAATCACCCATAAAGACCTCTTCCTTGATTAGTGATTCCATTGGCTTTAGCGGGAAAGCCTTCCTTCCATTGCCTCATCCCATAAAACACTTTGGATGTCTGAGATGGACAAGGAACATGTATGTTATATTAATTTGCCTCCTGGTAGTACACCAAAAATGAGGTTAAAAGGAGAGCTATACAGACGCACTTGTTAAAACTACATGAAAGCACACAGTGACTCAGGACAAGACTTTCAAGAAATTTTCTGTAACTTTACTTCTGTAGCAGTGAGGTGTGTATACCTAGGCTCTGTCTGTAGCAAACTGATAGAGGAAGAAACCTTCAGAGATATT
Source organism: Phalacrocorax carbo (assembly GCF_963921805.1). Lineage (NCBI taxonomy): Eukaryota > Metazoa > Chordata > Aves > Suliformes > Phalacrocoracidae > Phalacrocorax > Phalacrocorax carbo. Next base: position 9,644,564 of record NC_087548.1, on the reverse strand, counting down.
TCAGCTCATGTATATTAAGCAGCTTTCTTAGCAAGGGATGTCTCTGTGGCAAATAGAGAGAGCTTATGTGACCAACTTAGACTCAACATCTAGCATTTACACAGTTAAGTAGGTAAGATGAAGCACATATTGACTTCCTTGTTTCACTTACTGAAGGTACATACCACCTTATGTATTAACTCAATTATTCCTTTTCTTTTCAAATGTAATCTATGATTAGCATTATTAAAAACAGTATTACATAGTTGAAATGAATGGGAGTTTGTCACTGGCATTTGAAAACTTACTCTATTTCTGCCCAAATCTGGGTATCTCTTTATTATAAATTGAGGACATGTTTACCTCTTGGATCGCTAGGTACCCTTATTATAAAAGACTACATGCTCCTCCATAGAATATTATTATTATCATTATTAGTGCTGTAATTATTAATATAACCTTTAATGTTACTGTTCGTTTTATTACAATTTTAATTTTAACATTCACACTACAGCAACAAGAATTATAGCACGAAGTTAAATAATAGCAATGACCATTGTCAAAATAATAACAATGACCATTGTGTATCATAGTAATATCTCTGTGAATAACACTGACAGTAGTGATTAAAATAATCACACTATGCTACAACTTAGATCTGAACCAAGGTGGTACTGAACAAACTGTCTTTCTCCATCCCTAGAAGATTTAGATGCTAAATATTTTTAAGTATTAATGTTCACCAGGGGAAATACTTGACAGAACAAGACAAACAAGTGAGCCTTGGCAAGAAGTTTTTGAACACGTCAGCAAAGTTAGGAAGATTTGCTCAGTTCTTTGCTAGATACGATCACAATTTGTTATCCAAACACCCAAGGTCTGGGTCAGCCATATGAAAGAAACAGATCACCAAGATTTTAGAGCACTTTGGTATCCATCAAGATGGATGTCATTGTACAAATGCAATGTATCATTACTATTGTTATTGCTGTACATTACAAAAATGTTTGCCTAGAATGTTTTCTAAAAGATACACTGATACAATCACTAATCTTCTCTGTAATAGGAAAAACAATTAGTTTTCCATCATTTGACTTCCTAGGAGTGCTATAAGCTAAATTGCATCCAGTGTTCTTCAAAGAAGAGTCTCTGTAAGATTTAATATTTCTGCTGCAAGACTTTCAGACTGAGAGGGTGGATCTGCTTCCCTTGCTTGCAGTCTGTGTCACCGTTTATGGAAACTGTAATCGCACTGCAAGCATCTAAGTTTGAAAGCACTCTCTGATGATTTTCCGAAGACCCTCCTGATGTCCTGGGGAATCAGACACGTGAGGAGCCTCAGGGAATACTGGTGACAATGTGACCTGGATGTCTTTCTAAAAGACTGCCTCTAGCATATCCAAGAATAAAGTCTGATGCAAGAATTACTTTGTAAAATAGTTTGGTTTACCTTACATAGGATGTCAGATCAAGTTGTTAATATGGGCTTCTTGATCCTTAACTACATATAAAATTATGGAATTATAAAATAGTCTGGGTTGGAAGGGACCTTTAGAGGCCATCTAGTCCAACCGCCCTACAATGAGCAGGGACATCTCCAACTAGATCAGGTTGCTTAGACCCCTGCCCAATGTCTCCAGGGATGGGGCATTGACCATCTCTCTGGGCAACCTGGGCCAGTGTTTCATCATCCTCATCATAAAAAATTCCTTCCTTATAAGTAGTATAAATCTACCCTCTTTTAGTTGAAAACCATTACACCTAGTCCTATCTTTTCAGGCCCTACTAAAAAGCCTGTCCCCATCTTTCTCATACGCACCCTTCAAGTATTGAAAGGCTGAAATAAGGTCTCCCCACAGCCTTCAATTCTTCAGGCTGAACAACCCCAACTCTCTCAACCTGTCCTCAAAGGAGATCCTCGGATCATTTTTGTGGCCTCTTCTGGACCCGCTCCAACAGGTCCATGTCCTTCCTGTGCTGAGGGCCCCAGAGCTGGACGCAGCGCTGCAGGTGGGGTCTCACCAGAGCAGAGCAGAGGGGCAGAATCACCTCCCTCGACCTGCTGGCCATGGTGCTTTTGATGCAGCCCAGGATATGGTTGGCTTTCTGGGCTGCGAGTGCACATTGCTGGCTCAGGTCTAACTTTACATCCACCAGTACTCCCATGTCCTTCTCTGCAGGGCTGCTGTCAATCCCTTCATCCTCCAGCCTGTATTGACACTGGGGGTTGCCCCAAACCAGGTGCAGGACCTTGCACTTGGCCTTGTTGAACTTTTTGAGGTTCACATGGGCCCACTTCTGGAACTTGTCCAGGTGCCTCCAGATGGCATCCCATCCATATCTGTCTAACCATTTATCTGTGGTCTCTGGCAGCAAGAAATGCCAGGAGGATATTTTGAGAGAGAAAGCATACACATAGTTATGGTGGAAGAAACATGTACTTATTTCCAGTAAGTATGCAAAGCTTAACTACTTACCTGAAGCATGTCTTGAATCTAAACCTCTCAGAAGGTCACAAAGTTTCTATGCTCTGGTGGAAACAGTCTTCCTGATCTCTAGAGCGGTTACCATTATCTGGGCCAGTTTATAGATGAGGTAGTTTTCCTTGCCCCTCCAGTCTGACTGAAAATATAAGACAGAGGGAACAAAGTGAAAAACCCTCATAAACTTACTTTATGGTTCCTTTCACCTAACTGTAATCATGTAAAACATGATGGCTAAGGCTGAACTAATCATCCTGGACTCCCCTTCTAATCATGGTATAAAAAACATTGCCTGGCCCAGCTTATGAAGTGTGGGGGTAGATTTGGAGGATTGTGTAGCACTTCCTTCCCATGAATAAAAATATTACAGCTGTTTATCAGAGAAACAACAACCCTGATGATTTAAAAGTTCTGTATTCAGAGGAAAAACAACAAAACCTTCTCCAGAAAGGTACTGCTGTTTCTTCATTTGCTCTTTAAACAAAGTGTATCACCTGAAGGTATTTTCTGGGTATTAGATGTTGACATAAAGATACCTGATAGATAAAAATAAGACATTGACATTCATATTCAGAAGTTACCTGAACCAAAGACAGGTGTTTACAGGTCTCTGATAAATGTTACAGTAAAAATAACACTGGGGTAGTGGGGGAAATACCTAAATACAGTGAGACCTTGTGCTTATGTCAAGTTTCAGGGTTTTGGGGTGTTATTTCCTGGATGCTCTGAAAATTTGTGGGTAAATACTCCAGTGATTAGCTAGGTAAGAGTCACAGGTTTGTTTATAACAACTCTTTCAGTTAACCTGAAGAAAATCTGAACACTGAAAGGTCATATCATCTTCGTATATATCTATATTTAAACCAAGAATTTATTGTTAGTATAATTGAAATCTTATTAGTCTTATAATTATTAGTTGAGATCTAGTTGTTACAGAAAATCTATACTTTTATGCAGAAAGAGTTTCAACAATAATGACAATAGTGATGTAATGTTATAAAACACTTAGGTTTTACTTTTTTTCATGGAGTTATGCTAACCCTTCTACTGTACCTAATGGTCCCAGGGTCACTGGCTTCATTGAACTGTAGTAGGGTGTTATGGCAAGTTGTCAGGATCAGGAGTTTTTTGGTGTATATTATTATCATCTACATAAAACTATGGTTTTACAACTAAACTCAGTTAAAAACCTAAACAGTTAAAACTGTACTCAGTTTTAAAAACTAAAACCCAGTACATTCTACTGACCTTAGTGGCATTTCCTCTGGTGTGTGGGAAGGGAGGAACAGATTTTCCAACAAAACTCTAATCATACACGGTTAATTTGTTTAGAGTGTCTTAGGCACTCTACAGCCACGTATCCTACTAGCAGTAGAGTAAGCCGGTTATTCAGTGTTGAAAAAAATATTCAGGCCTGGTTTCTGCTTCAGAGATCTTACTGTCTAAGTTTAGATACATGACATGGAAATAAGAAGTGACAAGTGAACAAAAGAAACAGCAGGGGAGAGAGGGAGCACAAAAGGATACAGTTTACAGAATTAACATAGGGTTTCTCAAAGGCATGTCTTATCACACTTAAATTTAGTCATCAAATTTATATATTTAGTAGTAGCAAATAGAAGACCATTTCTGAAAGTGGTCAGTGGAGCTAACTGGATGCTTCCAGAAAATTATTTGATTTAGAAATTTGTTTTAAAGTAGGTGAATGACTCTGGATGTCACTATCTCCTCTAGCAACTAAAAGACCCTGTCTTGTCCTACTCACCTAACTTTCAGTTTGTAATGCTTTATACAACAAAACTTTTCTAAGAAGACCATATGGCTAACTAAGAAACGATTATAAAGTAACAAGGCAATGGTAAGGAATTACCTTAGTGAACCATCATGGAGCTTCATCTTGCCCCATACACCATTTTATAAGTGTTTTAAAGAATGACAAACACTGATCCCATTCTCCTCTCTTAACAAGCTTTAGGACCCTGTCAGCAGAGGCTTTTTTATGGTGAAATCCTCCTCACCTTAGAACCGTGTTCAGAGAGAAAATTCTTGCCCAACCTCAGCCCATTGCTTTGACAGTTTGTATAGGCAGTGTTTTGTGCTCCTGAGCAGCAATGCAACCATGCAACAAAATCATCCAGGAGAAAGGTAAAGTAAGTGTTTTCTCCTAAACACATTAACGCCTAGTGGTAAACAGTCCCAGAGAGGTGGCATAATGTGGATTTTCAGACTTCAGACGACTCAGCAACTCCCAGTTTTGTGTACACCCAGCTGAAGTTTACATATTATTCAACCTTTACAAGCTGATCAGAGTAGGGGTGGTATTGCAGGAAATCTTGAAAATTAAAACTCTGTATCAATCTGTACTGAATCAAGTCTGACTCCAGGGGCTGGGAAGAAGAAGGAGAAAAATGTGGCAGATGCCAAAAATAAAATCTCAATTGTACTCCTAGACCATGAGTTAGAAGTAATTACTGGTTTAATATATGGGACTTTGTTTTATTTTGTATAGATGTTTCAACATGAAAAAGAATCTTGTTTTCGTCAGGGAGTCTGCAAGACAAGTTATGATTAGGAGGAAAAATATTAGCAGCCTATTCAGACTCTGCAACCCTTGAAAAGCAAACAACATACAAGTAATTCTTGGCTGAGATACTCTCTTCTTTCTGTTGGCTATGCAAGGAGTACAGACACTTCTAGGCTCCAGAATGCTGCATAGGAAAATACTTAAGGCCTGGGAGTGTCTGAACCAGAGGGTGAATTAAGTCTTTCCTGTGGGCACCACTATCTTTTCAGTACTCATAAGGCCACATGTTTTTCGAAAGTTCTATGCGTGTTGTGAGGAAGAGGACTGGGACTGAAACTGAATTTAGGCAGGCTGGATATGGTCCATAGTGACTTCAGAATGGAGGAATATCTTCCAACATATGGCACTGATCTGTGGCTAAAACATCGTTATTCTGTACATATCACCATTCTTTAGTCTGTAAATATTACATCACAAATAAGGATAGGTTTTAAAATGGACAGGTTTAACACCCTTTTCTAATTCAGGGAGTTTATTATAATCTAAAGGACAACATTTCTTTTTTATTTTTTATTTTTTGTTGTTTTTCTTTATGCTGCAGTGAAAAATGTGGTTGTAAAACAATAGTCTTCCAACAGCTTTTAGACATTACATGTAGATGAATTAAAAATAATTGCAGGAAAATTCGCATACACAGAATTCGGAATGAAACCTATCCCCTCACGCCTCACATCCAAACACCTCCACAAGCAAGCAGTCTATTCACCAAAATTACACATGCTGAGATGCTACTCTTACCCTCTCAGGGGTCTTTCTCCACACGTTTTGTAAGCCCGTAGCAGCCTCCACCTTAGGAACTCCATCTAGATAGCTGCTGGACAAAAAGCAACTGAGATCCGCATCTGAACTCTTACACCTAGACTTTACACGCAGTCAGAGACATTCAGTAAAACATGTATATAAAGTTTGTTGCACGTATTCAACATAGACTCACATTACGGACACAGGCTTAAAGAGCACAGGCTATGTATCATTTAAAATTAAAAAAAAAAAAGAGAGATTTGTTCCTCTTCAGTTAAACATTCTAGAAGACATGGAAGAAAATAAAGATTTTTAATTTGAAGTAAACGTTGGGGTTTTTCCACCTTTTCAACTCTTTCAACAACAAAATTTGAAATAAAGAAATTTTGAAATATGGTTTTTATTTGAATAGTCTTTTTGAAAGGGAAAATCCAAAACTTTTATATAAAAAAACAAGAAAAAACAAATTACTTTCTCACAAAAAGAAATAACAAAACAAGAGACGTAAGTGAAATTATGGCAGTGCAGTTTACTGTTAACAGTGGATCCTCTTGTTAATGTATGAGCTCAGAAGGTTTATTGAGGTTTAACCAGCAGGCTTCTCCATCACAAGTGTTGAATATTGATGACCCCTCTTTATTGTTCTCGATTTACTCTTCTAGATTTTCTTCAAATGTAATCAACTATCATATCAGATCTACATGGATCAGAAATTTGCTGTTGGAAATTGCTATAGCAGCATCAAATCAGCTTCTACAGCATATTTCTCTCAATGATCCTATTTATTTCCACAAAGGAGTACAGACTAGATATTTTAAATCCTGCAGGAAACAAAGACTTGGGACTATAGCTGGAAATATTCAGATTAAATTATTTTTCACTTGAGAATGCCAGCATATTATCTTGAAAAACTTGGAGTTCTCATAAAGTTTCTTGTGTTGAAATCTTCTTTGTTCAAGACAGAATTTTTATGGACTTTCATTCTTTGACCTATTAGATCAATTTTCCAAGTTTTAGACTCCTAGGGTTTCTGGATTTGATCTGTTTAGTGAGGCATTGAGTAATAAATACATGTTTCTTTTACGGGTTGCAAGAAGAATATTTGAAATTTGGAAAAAATCTGTTTGCACAGATAACCACCTGATGTTTAGTTCTATTCAGAACTAGAATTTTTACCTCCAGCTCTGCTGACATCTATTTTCTGAGCTTCAGTCTTCTCTTCTCCATGACTCATATTTCTCATTTGTAAAACAGGAATAAGTATACTTGTTCTGGTTATACAGAAGATGTAATTACAACTTAATGAAAACTGACAGAATTGCCAATTTCAGCTGTATATGGCTTGAAAGGAGAACTGAAATTGTTAATTTCTCATCACGAACAAAATCTGGTTTAGATCATTACGACACATTTGAAACATTTCAATTGACTTTTTATCATTTGTATTACTATGTAGTATGTTACGGATAGGTATTGTATGGTACGTTATGCAATATTAAAACACAGGAATTGAAAGTAATTTCAGAAGAAAGAGCCAAAAAGGAAGAAATAGCTTATTTCAACAATATCAGAATGTAGTATTTTGAATTGTGAGAGCTTTTATTCCATTTTTCTTCAGAACAATATTATATTGAAGCTGACCCAATTTTGTAAAGTGTTTCATTTCTGAGTGAACAGTGCATTCCTGATGGGAGTACGGTTTTGTCAAAGACTCTTCTACTTCCTTGAAAAGCACTGTGAAATCTAAGAGTGAAAAGGGCTATATAAAGACGAAGAATTACTATAATGGGTCTGATCCCAACCAGGCTAAAGAAGGATAACAGCCAAGATAACTTGCTCCTCTCCCTTTACACAGGTATGAAAGTTCCAGTCCCACTCCTCTTTCTTGATATCTGAAGGAAGGGTGCGAAGATCTGGTCTTGAATCCTGCATCAATTGATACAGAAGAAATGTGTGAGCAGCATAAGTAATAGAATCTTGTTCATTATGGCTTTATATCTCATGGTTGGACTTTCTGATGCCTCATGAAGCATGAACATTGATTGCTGTATTTCTCGTATTTCTTGTTGACGGGTTTTATTGCTATAGGTTGCAAGAAAATTGTCTGAAATTTGGAAAAATATCTTATAGTTCCTCTTTCCAATGTGAGCTCTAGTATGACTATTAAGGATAGATTTCCTGATCTTAACCCTTAGATGATGACATGAAGTAATAAGTTGTCTTTTTTTTTTTTTCAACCATTATTTTCATGGAAGATGTTAGAAATTAATAGTTATAAATACCTTACCAACAAGCTGTGCACAAAACTGAGTAACAGGTTCACAAGCTGTTGAAAGGAGAGTGCTGACACATAGAGAAACAGATAAACATGCACACATTGACATAAATACAGAATGTTATTTTTATCAGGCTCTTTTACTTAGAAAACGAGGTTAGAATGTACACAAAGAAACAATTCTACATGCAGATCAAGTCTGATAGATGAGAAGGCATGAATTTTCCAAGATCTAACAAGCAAGTTGAACCAAGCCATAGACTCAACTGATACTCAGAATAAGGTTGAAAGAATAAAACTGTCTCAGTTCAAGTTGCACGAGAAATGTTTGTGTGTGATTGGAATAAGGGGTATTTGGATCAATACTTGAGTGACAGCCTGGGTCATCTGCAGTAATGCCATTGCCTGAGTGCTCAAAGTAAATACTTGACTCTGCCAGAATAGGATGTGTATTCTAGAAAGTCAAAGTGTAATCTCACAGGGTGAAGCATCATGAAAAATCCAGTAGTTATGAATGAGTGACACTAGCAAGGATAAAACAACAGGGGACCTCAACCCTCCTGCTTCAGGGCAGAAATTGTTTAAGAAAGATGAAAGGCATTTTCACCCCTTTCTCCCTGAAGTATAATACTGAACAATTGGTTCTTCTGGCTGCATGTCAGAGTTTGTTGCTCTCAAGTATCAAACACTGACCATCACTGACGAGAGGGCAGTAGGAGAGTGGGACCCTTGGTGGCTAATTCTTGTTTGCTCACAAAAGCAAGGCATGCAGGCAGATGGATGCTCAAAGCTGGGAAAAAGCTGTGTGGCTTCTTCTGAAAGCTAGAGGTTGAGACATGCAGATCCCTGTGCCTCTAGGTTAAATAAAGTTTTGTCATCCTCAGCCTCTGAAGTGATTAAATTTGTCCCAGTATCATTACAAAATAGAATTAACAGCAATTCATGGAGCCACAGTAGCCTGGGGGTGGTTTCAATGGATATGGCAACACTGCTCTAATAACAAGGGCTGAGAATGAGATGTCACAATTACTGTTGGTGATGCTGTTGATTTATGTCAATGCAACAGTTCCATGGCAGCTATCATTCAGTTTTATGCTGATTTCCTGGCAAGTATTTCTGGGTATGTAAATGTTACCAAGGCTTTGGAATATGCTGGTGGGTCACAGAGAGAGATTCATCATTTTGTGAATGCAATAATACACTGAAATTGGACATTAGAAGAAGTTTTTTTACAATCAGCCTTCAAAGAGGAGAAGTGAGAATATAAAAGAATGACAAAAAACCTAAACACTTTTAAAAGAAAATTAAACCTATTTTAAAGGGGTTACGTAATGTTATATTTATAGTGGGAAGAGATAGCGCTCGATGGTTCTATGAGTACTCTTCAAGTCCCTGTGCTTCTGAGAAGAAAGACACGACACTTGCTTTTCTGCTTTGTTGAAAAACTGTTAGTTTTTTATTTTCTCTTTTTTTGATGATGGGAAGTATTATAAATTGAGCTAACCCTCCATGTCTTTTTCGTTTTTCTTTTGATGTTCCAAGCCATAAAATCCATCAGATTTAGTGTAACTCACAACAAAACACTTTTTTTGACGCAATTCAAGGCCAAGTTCATAGCAAACCTGAAGTGAGATTTAGCTAATCTTTTGGCTTAGATAGAAACAGTACAAACACTGATTTCATTTCCCCAAGACAAGGTAAACACCTATCCAGTCATTACAGCATCTAAGAAAGAAGTAAAGGGTGTATTGATAGAGGCAAAGAGTGTGGTTGGTGTCCATGTCAACAGACAGAAAATACGCAAGTTGGGAAAGATCTGGATTCCAAAGCTCCAATTAAAATGTATTTAATGCCAACAAAGAAACAAAGCAAATGAACATGAAGAATAAAAGGTATAATTTCTTCATTTCCAACAGGGTTTGAGTTAAAACCAAGCAATACTTCCAATTCTTCCTACCCACCTCTCTTCCTATTCTGTTTCTTCACTCATTTGAAAGTAGATGCCTCCCTTCTGTTAATATCTAGATCCACTATATCGGTACAGCATACAGAAGAGTGGAAAAATCTATTAGATATCCCAGGCCTTTTATATCATATTCTAAAGAACAGAATCAAATGCGACCTTTGAAATGTTTGGAGAATTCTTTGTGTAGAGGCCATTTTTCTTCATATGAAATAGCCTGAAAAACCCACCTCTCTCACAAGAAGCAAATTCTCGCTCAGCAGAATTAAGTGAAATGATCCTTATTTTGGCAAACTGAATATAGTTCATATTGACCAAGAATTTAATTTTATTTAATAATACAATCTGTATCTCTTAACAACCTTCTTGCTGCCTCCCTACCCCAGCTCTGAATTTCAACTTAGTTGGGAGAAGTGTTAAAAAAACACAGCAGCTTTAAGATTACTCCTAAGACCCCATGTAACCTCTCAAGTCCAATGTTATAATTGTCTAACCGCTTATAGATTTCTTTTTCTTTGCAGCTTTCTTTAGCTGACATAAAGGTTGACAAGCCTGGTGACATAATGGCTATTATTTCGAGTAGTTTCTAAACAATACCAATTTTGTGCCCTTCTGCTTTCAATAAAATTATAGCTTGCTTTATTTTTTATGACACAGCAGCTCTCAGCTCCCATGATATATTTCCTGGGCAAATTTCTGATGAGACTGCCATGACTCGCTATTAATGCAATTATCGTTGTTGACGTCAGTGAGAGCATTGCTTATGCTGAGGTCTCCATTCATGGTGTCACTTGTGAGGACAGAGTTATAACACTATCTTGTTATTTAGCCTGCCTGTGTAAACCAAACAAATAAGTAACTACAAATACTACAAAATAAAATAAGTTGTTAATTCAAAATATATCCAGATAAATAAGAGCAATATTTATAGAAAGGTACTGTTGAGAGATCAGCTGTGAATAAGGAGCTGATAAATTCTCATTACCTGCTTGGGGCTGAAAACTGAAATGACCTACTAGGGATCAGCTGGAAACTCAGTCAGGTACCTGCAAATGGCAGACATCCCCTGCAAAAATCTGACACGTGTAGGATTTCACTTAGTGTTTTGGTGTTCCTTCCCAGGGCAGTCAGGAGTAGTGGAGGACTGTCAAGATTTCAAGCTTGTCCAAGTTACAAGGGAACTTTAAAGAGTTTTCTTTATCCCTTTTCCTCCCTACTTCATCCTGCTGTGAGGTTTGTATGTCTTAGTCTCTAATAAGATAATCAAAAGTTACCATTTTTTTCACAAAACCATTTTTTTTTAATGTCCCTTAGCACCAGGCAAAAAAGCTGGTGGTTATAGTCCAGGAGGATATTGGCTCCACTCACACACAAATACTTAAACAGAAGAAGGGAATGATAACCATGGGGGTGACAGACACAAAGTTTTAGGTGGCCTCAGGAACTTTGTACTGGCTCCACCAATGCTGGAAGAACTGCCTGTGCAGTCACATCTCTCTAGCCCTCAACTCATTTTTTGAATACCCCCAAACCCTCTTACTCATTAACATCCTTCTGCCCAGTCCTGAAAATTTATCCTGGATTCCCAGCAAACTTACTTCCTTCACTGAGACCTCAATGGTTTTCTTTTATTGGATTGCATCACATATGGGGTTAAACAGGCTTCTTTTGGGGAAGAAGGAAGGACTAGTACAGTCTAAGGCTGCATCCGTTCAAGGGTTGATAAAATATCTATGACAATCCCAAAACAATGTTAGGCAACTCTGAAAAGAGAAAGAGAGTGGCTAAGCTAACACTTTATTAGCCAAAAAAAGTGAAAACAAAATAGAGATAGTATTAATGCAACCCATACAGCATCTGGGAGAACTGCTCACAAATGTGACCACACTTGTCCCAAGGAACATAAATGCCAAGTTGGATCAAGCTGTTGAAAAGCTCCAGGAATGACCTAGGAAAGGATAATTTATTTTATGACATTAGTTTGGTTTGTTTACATCAGCAAAATGAAGGCAGAGAGGGAATAAACTGTTTCCTGCTAAAGAAATAAAAACTATCATAGTAGTTAACTTAATTTTACTAATGTCCTGCTAAACTGAGCTGTTTAATACAAATGACTAACCAAAGATATTTCTTCTGAAAGTTCAAGAAATTGCTAACCCTCAGAGAAATTTTACTCTGGAAGAGCCTTCTAGCAGGAACAGTGAGTGCAAATGACCTAGATAATCTAAGATTTTTTGCTTGCTGTTTTGTTTGGGTGTGTTTTTGGTTTTTGGTTCGGTTTTTGTTTGTTTATTTTTTAGACTAATTGTAACTAGTTTGTTGATGACATTATATACATCAGTTTCCTATGACGAGGGGACTGAATTCTGATGGAGATCCCTTCCCATCATGTGTGTTCCTGTGCATTATAGTGATATATACGATTACAACAAACAAACAAGAAACCCAAACATCTCCTTGATAGACTGGATATATACTTACATATTCTGAAGTAGCTGATACACTCAGAAATTCTGCAGGTGAGACATATCCAAATGTACAGAATTAACAGCACTGCAGGTACAGTCCACCTGATTAAAGCAACTATATATGGCAGGACCTTGAGTTCATTCAGGCAAGCAAAATGTCTCTTATGAATTTTATTTGAATTTTCTGCTCCAGATCCTTACTCTACTAAAGATCTTAATAATTTAGTTGAACAACAGATTTGTCTGCATAAGACTGTTTGGTAACGCATTCTGTTTTGCTAAGTAGTCATTAGGCTGCCTGACCTAATGACTATGACACAGGTGTAGAATTCAAGGAATCTGGGGTTTATTCTGTCATTAATTCAAGGCACAATTTCTGAACAAGTCACACTCTTACAAGAACTGGCATAAAGTTGGGTTATTCTGTAGGATAGGTGGATTATAGCTGTCATGTGTATCCAGACATTATTACCCTTAAAAAGTGCTGGTGTCTCTCAGCTGGATATAACAAAACATGGACTGCTGGTCAGACTTACACATCTAACGTTTAGACACTTAAATTACATAAATAATTCTGACTGTATATTTCAAAAAGGATATTTGCATTAAGAGGCAGTAATTCATAACCTCAAATAATATTCTTTTTCCTAGATTTTAGTGTGATTAGTGTCTAGTTTGAAAAAAAAAAAAAAGAGAAAAAAATTTTCAGAAATTCATCTAATGAAGAAAAAATCCGTAAGGAAGACCAAAGCAAAGTAAAGAGTAATACTGAGGTATAACATTACCAACCACAGTTATGGAGAAATTTTACGTTTTGGAAGGAGTTCTCACCCTGCTTTTTATACAGTAGATGGGTAGATCTTATATAATTAAAAATAAATATTTTTCCTTTATGTTGCTGTGGCTAGTCCAACAGATTTTAATTTTCCCCCTTTCCCTCAGACCTTTTTTCCCCAACGTCATTGTCCAGGCTGAACACAATTTACTGTAGGATTACACACTTGCTATCCTCAGAAATTGTCCAACCATGCTGCAGCAGGAGGTTTTAATAGTGGTACAACACTACTTGAGTCATAGTTTCCATACCTTGGTATCTGAATTGGCCATAAATAATAAAGATATTCCTCAGATCAGGATTCTGGAAATAAATTAGAGCCTTTGGCTGATTATTTTTCTTAATGGAGAAGATGGGGTTCTGTAAAAGGGGCCAGTGATAGTGGGAGAACAAGTGCTTCTTTTCATGCAGCCTACCCTTGTAGGCAAAGTAAAGACCGTCCAAATTGCTACAACTGCCAAGTTCCTCTGTCCTTAGCTTTGCACTATAAAGTTACTTCACATATTAACCAACCAAACAAGACAGACCAAAAGTCCAAGACAACTTGGGATCCATTCAGTTCTGTTCCTGTCCAAACTTAGTAGATTCATGTGCTGCCTACATTAATGAAATACCTAAATATTTTTGTTGAGTGAACTGGCACAAAATTCCTTAATTCCTTTAGGAGATCTGTTCCACAGAGAGTCCCAGTCTTTTTCTGCACACAATCTTTTCTCACATGAAGGAAAAATAGGGATAAAACCCCAAACAACAACAACAAGCCCTCAGCACCTTCTCTGATCTAAAATCACTAGTTATACGAGTCATATCAGCAATTTGATCAGATTCATATCAGAAGTTTGGGCAAAGTGAAATGCTTTCAAAGAATTCCCCTAACTCCAGAAAGAAAGGGCATTTATCTAGCTCAAACTGTGATAGAAGAGTGACAGTAAAATTGAGATCCTAAAAGCCTGACTGGAAAGACAAGAACACCTGTTTCAGTCCCCACAGCAAAAAGGAAGGGAAATTGTAATATCAAAAGATGACATATATGAAGGTTTTAGTTTTCTGAGTTCATTTCCATGATGTTGGACTCACCCTCCATGACAAGGTCTGAGGAAGATGTAGTTTATGAGGGTGGTTCAAGTGTGATAAAGAAGCTGCAAGCTGAGGACATGAAGAGTTAGGTGCCCTTGAGGAGTGGATGGGCTTGAGTGCTCTGCAAGGATTGATGTTATTAAATTGAGTTATTATTATTAGCACTTGTACAACATAGGAAATAGATGAGCAAAAGAAGAGAAAAAAATACACATGAGCAAAAGTTAAATTAAAATGCAGTGCAGAAAATATTGTGAGAAAAGTGCTAACACTTTGTAATTATAAATATATATGTAATGAACGTTAAAAACAAAGTTGAAGAAAACACCAGCATGTGAGAAAATCTTGATACCTCCTTCAGACTCTGCCTTAATTTCTTTTAAAAATCAAGTTCACCAAATTATGCAGTAACCTACATACCCACAAATGCCTCCTTAACCCCATGTAGCTAGGAGCTATAGTATGTGTCCCACTGAACAATCTTTAATGAGAGTCAGCAGGCACTTGCTGAGATAGGGCAACTGTGATAGCCAGTTCATGGACATAGATAACAGTACACCTAGATTTTTATATACAGATAGATACACATGCATATACCTGTATCTCCTACATGTGTCTCTGAGTACTTATGTGCATACATATCTGTATATATCTAATGTGTTTGCATGTGAGCACACAGGAGGAAACATATATAAATTTAGGAAAGAATAGCTCTGCTTGGATTTGTTAAAGGATGAATATATTCTATTAAATAACAAGTGCATTGTTTCTATCAGAAACACAGTCATGCACTAATCTTAAGATACTGCACCTTTACTTGTCATGTTCCACCTCTTTTTTACTCCACAGTCTGAGTTTTTTGGCCCATGATTCATAACTTTTTGATGCTTTTTGTCGTTTATGTTTCAGATGAAGAAGAGGCAGGGGAAGGGATCTACCATTCAGAATGACTTCGATGAACCTTGCTAGCATGTACACCAGAAGATAATATTCCCACTTGCATGTCATGGGAAGGGAACATAGGATAACATTGATGGGGTAGCAATGAAAGGAGAAGTCTGCGCAGTCATTATGTCTATATATAAGGTAGGTGGTTGCAGAGGTCGTTACAAGACAGTGACGTATCTAATACAGAAATATGTCTACTTCTCCAAACCTGTCACTGCCTTTTACATGTTTTTTTTTCAGACTCTTCTTAGCTGACCTGCAGGGTTTAGTCTGGACTTAAAGTCATACTAAACACAGCTCCTAACTTCCTTTCTGGAACAGTCTCACATTTGGAAAAAGCTGAGAACATAAAGATCAAGCTCCTTGCTCTGAGTTCATGCAGAGTGTATTGGCATAAAATTGGTACACAAACTCATATAGGCTAACATACCCACAAATTCTGGGAACAAATAGTTCATACAGTTTCCTAAAAATGTGATGAATGTCTGCCATGGATTAACTCCAGCTGGCAACTAAGTACCACATAGCCACTCACTCAGTCCCCCCCACAGTGGGATGGGGGAGAGAATCAGAATGGTAAAAGTGAGAAAATTCATGGATTGACATAAAGACTATTTTATTGGCAAAGCAAAAGCTGGGCGCAGAAGCAAAGCAAAGTAAGGAATTCATTCACTCCTTCCCATGGGCAGGCAGGTGCTCAGCCATCTCCAGGAAAGCAGGGCTCCATCAAGCGTAACAGTGACTTTGGAAGACAAACACCATCACTCCGAACGTCCCCCCCTTTCTTCTTCTTCCCCCAGCTCTATATGTTGAGAAAGACATCATATGGTGTGGAATATCCCTTGGGTCAGTTGAGGTCAGCTGTCCCAGCCGTGTCCTTTCCCAATTTCTTCTGCACCCCCAACATCCTCACTGGCAGGATGGTGTAAGAAGTAGAGATGGCCTTGACTCTGTGTAAGCCCTGCTCAGCAATAATGAAAACACTTCTGTATTATCAACGCTGTTTCCAGCACAAATCCAAAACATGGCCCCATACTAGCTACTATGAAGAAAATTAACTCCATCCCAGCTAAAACCAGCGCAATGAACCACTACTGGAATGTAAGAAATGTTTAAGTGGTAAATGGGTAATGGCAATGGTGATGATACCTAAGTAAAATTATTTTGGGTACCTCATGTTTAGTCTAAGTACCTATATGGCAAGTACTTCCATAATTTTGACCAACTTTTTCTTCACTGATCCTCATAATGACAATTTAATAAGAGCATATCTTAGAGAATAATATCTCATCTTTGTCACGCCCCAGGTTTCCCCTGTGTCTTTATTATGGTGTTCCCCACAAATGTCAGTGCTTTGCCTTTCCAAAATTTGTTTGCCAAAAAGCCAAAATGATGATCAGAGCAATGTGCTATTCATAATCACTGCTAGTCATGGGCAGTACCACGGAGTTCTCACCCTCAACTTACCAACAAGTGGGGGAAGCCTCGGCATTTTGCACAGCATCAGATTGTTCCACAGCAACAGCAGGCCTGACAGGCCTGTATGCATCAGGTCCTCCATGCCATAATAAGGCCTGACAGTATTAGAGCAGCGTGCATTTCTGCTGGCTAAATATGTCAGAAACCTAAAAGGAAATTGCCACAAAAACCCTTTTTTTTTTTTTTTTTTTCAGGAAAGCACTTTAAAAGAAGAAAGAAAAAAAAAGTATTCATAAAACTACGCTGCTTGAACTGACAATGCCAGATGGGTCAACAATCAGGACAAAGGATAGACAGTGAATGAAAGAAAAAGAGGGTGGCAGGTAAATGAGAATGATACAACTCCCATTAAAGCTAATTGGACACCAGTCCATGGTATTTAGTCCAACCTAAATCTCTTCCAAAGGAAAACTTCACACTGAGGAAAATCAAAGCCAGAAGACCAATTGTCCCCAATCACATTCCAAAGTTTGAGAGTCCATTTATCACAGCTCACTCTTTCTTTGTGCATGTTCATGTCTTCATGAATTAATGCAGGCCTACATATGAAAATCAATGTTTCTTACACATATAAACACCATGGATCTGAATCAATCTCTCAAAGCCAAAGAGGGTTAAATATTTAAACAAGCGATGTATTGAAATGCATTTTTAATGTTGTGAAGTCATTCTGATGAAAGATTACTCAAGAGCCTTCATTACTGAGTTTAGAGAGTAATGTGGTATTATTGGAACAGATGGCACAGCTGTGTGCAGCCTCAGCCTCAGTCCTCCCCCCCGGGGTAAATCCAAGTGCCACTCCTGTGCAAAGTCATCTGCTGTCAGCCAATGGACTGAATGGATGGATGCCTGCATCTAGCTTGCACATCCATACATGACAGCCAGGACAGCTAAAGTCTTTAAGAACCATCTCCTTAAAGAGAACAGCACCTTCAGAAATCCCTTGTTTCTTACATGCAGGGGAAGGCAGGGAGAGGAAGAGGGAAGCAATGCCACAAGCATTGAGAATGAACTCACTCTGCTGTTCTGTGACTTAATTGCTAGGATTATGTGGTATCATTATGTCAACTGCAATTGTCTCTGTTAATTTCAAGTTGGCATCTCCCCCACCCCCCACCCCCACCCCGCCTTTCTTTCTTCTCTCCCCCTTGCTGAGTGAGAGTGGGTGTTGGGAGAGCAGTAAAGAAAGGGGACAACCATCCGGGCACATTTTGATGATTATTAATTAAAAAAGACAAAGGAAGAAACAGGCGAGTATGAAGTCAGGGTCTGTGCTGTGGCAGCCCTAGAAAGGATTAACTGCGTGGCTGTTAATGCTGTCGCAGCTGTGGGGAAGAGGAACCTCACACCTCAGGAAAGTACTTCTGGAGCTTTCCCTTTAATTGAGTTTTCATTTGGATACAGGTACAAAGAATGATAGTTTATGATTAAGGCCCTGGCTTCTAGGCTTATACAACAGGAGCAGATTCATCACATTCCCTTTAGTCCATATTTGCAACACTGCATACAAAAAGGGTGCACAAAGCCTCAAAACTACTTTCTCCTGGTCTTTCACTGATGTAATTTAATTTGTTTCTGTGGCAAGATTTCTAGATTATATGTGCACCTCTTTATCCACCTAGTCAATAGATTGGGTTTTGTGAAAGGTTAACAGTACAGCTAAACAACATTCATCCATGCAGAATGGTATTTTGGAATAGAAGCCAGAATCCAGATTAGAGAGTTGTGTTTGGGCAGGATCTGCTGGAGAACCATCAGCCTGGCAGACTCCATCGAAGCATCGGCCCATAGATTTAAGTATTTTCTGCAAGCCGAAGCACCTACCAGGGTGCTGAATAGCCAGGATGGAATTAACATGTTAATTTTTAATTCCAGAAACTAGAAATAGGGATACAGAGCATATAGTGATGCCCATTATGTTCTGTGAATCTTCCAGAGGTTTCCTTTCTGATCTCAGAAATCTCTCTCTTTATTTGAACAGTCTTTCTGGTGATTCTCTTTCTGCATCCAAGTCTTTTTCTGAGTAAAAATGGCAAGAATGGAATTAAACACTCTAGAGGAGATCACATAACTATCTTGTATAAAAATATTAGCTCTTCTTTACCACTAGTACAGAAAATTTCACATCCGTTAGGGCTGCATTTACTTTTTTCCATAGCCACGTGGATGCTTCAAAGTCAAGGTGTAATCAAGACAAGCAAGTGTTTCTTTTCCTTTGGACTTTACCAAATAAGTAAAGTCCTGGCTTTTTGTAAAGTTATATTTTTTTTAATCCTTCAACACACAATCTCTGATCCAATGTTATTTCTCTTTCTTCAGTTTCTGAGGCTATCTTTTTGGTTTTGGATGGTAAATAGTAACTTTTTTTTCTTTTGCATCCCTTTTAATCTTGCATCCCTAGGAAATAGCTTTATATTGCTGATGATTTGAAGCATAATTATCAAACAAAGAAGTAAACACAAAAACAATCCTTGCACTGTTAAAATTTTTAAACTGAGATTTCAGTAATATCAGACAAGTAAATAAAGCATCAAATGAGGTCCAGAGAGAGGAAAATACACTATAATAAGAAAAAGGATTTGTCTAATTTAAATTCTTTGCTTGTCTAAGTGGTCGTAAATAGCACCAGATTTAGGAATGCAATATAGGTAGATTTATACCAGCAGCTTGGTTTGCCAAATGTAAAGTAACAAGGTTATTTCTGGTAAGTACCTAAAATTTGTATTCTCTGTGCACTCAAATAGCTAGGAAATGTTGCTTAATTTTCACTTCACCAAAGAAAGTTATGTTAACTCACTTTTCATTTGGAGTAGGCTAAGAATATAGGAACAAACGGTTACTTTGCTCGGCTGACAAGTAAGAACACCTTAAACTGCCACAGCTCTATTGATCTCTAAACAATAGTAGATGGAAGTGATTTGTAGGCATCACAGAAAAGGTAGAGATTTAAGTGGGGATTTATAAAAAGACACAGCAGTGGCAATGTAGATTTTGATTTTGAGGATTCTATAACAGTGAATATCTGATCTCAGGAAGGATGATATTTATAGTGGGAAAAAAAGAAAATAGAAATGATTCATTGTGTATTTAAGGAATTTTTCAAGCTCTTCAGAACATGAGAATTTGCAAACTGAATTAGAAACAAGGGCTGTCTAGTCTTGCCTTGGTAAAAATCTAACATTTCCCATTCAGGTAAGTTTGCAGCACTGTTCCTGGAGCTGCCCAGAGAGATATGTTCTAATTCTCTAATGTAAACTTGCAGAATGTTGCTGGTAAATTTAAAATAAGGTCCCAGTCCAACCATTATGGAAGGGTACTTTAACTTTTCCACTTGCTTTATTTGGTTTTAAATCAATGGTGTTTCCTAGAAATCAAAAGTCTGTAAGGGAGATTAAAGAAAACAGAATGATTCAAATTAAGATACAGCACTCAGAGCTGTGATGATCATTAGACATTTTAATGACCTCAACAATTGCTGCAATTTGTGTTGAGCTGAACTGCCAGGCAGACATGGAAACAAGTTTAGAAGGATCTACCACGTGATTTATGTGCTTTGCCTTCACACACATGGTTTAGTTTTCCTTAATTTTCCTGCATATTCTTATGAAAACAACCATAAAGACCATGTCTCCAAGGCTTCCTGGAGAAAGTCTTGTGCAGTAGCTAGTAATGCTCCCTGAAGACTGTCTCTCAGCCAAATCTGACCGAAAAGTTTCTCACTGCAATAGCCTGGTACCTAGAAAATTACATATTATCTTGGTTACTGCAGTGTGTTAATGCAACTGCACAGCTTCTGTACCTGTGGTGGTTAATATATTTTTAAGTTTTAAGTAAGGGCTTCACCCACGAAGACATGTCCCCACATTTGTGGAGCTGCTTCAAACCACCCTTAATTTCCAGAAATACTCTCTTCAGATTTCCACTTTATTTATGTGGCTTCCATTCCATTTGCAAGGCTGAAAGCATTAGTATAAAGAAGCTGGCAAGCAGAAACCCTTTTTGGCTGGAAAGGTAATGGAATTTTGCTCAGTTATTTTACCAGGACTGGAGGATGATTAGCACTAATTACAGCCTGAGACACTGAGAGAAATTTGGAGTGAAAATGCAAGATATTCTTTAAAAATAACTATTGCAGTAATAATGTTATTTGTCTTGAAGCAAGCAAGCAAACAAACAAACAAAAAAACCCAGGCTTTCCTTCTACTGGACTTTTCTTTTTCTTTTAAAGTGTAATTTCATTATATACTTGAGTTTCACAGAAACTGATCTGACACTGCTCTGTCTGTTGGGGTTCAAGCTCAACAATAATTTCAGAAAGAATTGGGCAGTATTCGGCAGGCATCAAAGAGAAACACAGGAATGCTGAACAGTGTGACGATACATGTTTATCTGTTTAGGAAGGAAACACAAGAAAACAAGCTAATTTTTGTAATGCTTACTGAGGGAGATAACCACACATATCTGCCCCCCAGACGTTCACCATGATTGACCCATAAGCTACTCACCTTGTTTTATTACTCCTGCATGTGATATCAGTAGTATTTTGCTAAAATGAAAAATATTTAAGTTGTAATGTAAATAACAGAGGAGCAGACACTTGCCTTTAAAACAGCAGTAGGATACCTCTTCACAGTATGGAGGTCTGAGCAGCTACAGGTGTGCAATAGAAAGACAGGATGCTGAAGTGTAAAATTGCTACAGATTTACTATAACAGCATATAGGAATTTATGTTTAAGTCTTGTGAGGATGTTCTGTCCACACACACAAAAAAATATGCGAAAAGCAGTCATCAAGGACAGGTATTTGAACTTTATTAAGGAAGACAGAGCTATTAAACTGGAAGTGCCCTAATGGACTACGGGTGCAGCTGTGCTTCTCTGTGGAATGAGCAGAACTGTCTCACAAAGGGAGGTGGCTAGTTCTTTCTCCTTCAGAAGGACATTTCTAGTTAAAAATCACACAATTTGAAATCAGTACTTCAAAAGTTTGTGTATATTTTTTTTCTAATATGTTATTAGACTTTTTAAAACACTGTGATCAAATCAGACATCTTCATCTCATTGGCAGCTGATGACAAAACTCATTCTTTCCCATAAAATATCTTCATCTTGAATTGCATAAAAAAGGGAAACCCTAAAATTCTAGTATTTTAATCATCTATGAGTTCTTCCCCACTTCAGCCTCCCAATTTCTTCCCTCCATTGCTTCTGAAATAATCAACTATTCAGGGCAGGGTTTTTTCCTAATCAATGACTCTCAGTGCTAGGACCCTGAAGCAATACTTTTGGCACATGGGGCAAACAGATGTTTTTGCAAGTGAGGCCTTGAGTAATTCCAAGAATATATTCCTGCAGGTGAAACTGAAAAGTCTCTTGTACGTTTGAAAGAGAATATCTACAGCATTGGCTCTCAACCTTGGAGAATTGGAGTGCCACTTTATCACTGAATAGAGGCACATGCTAATTATCCTTCTACTGCATTATGCTGTTGCATCATTTTTGAGTCACTATCAGAAACCATTGTATGGTGATTTAACATGTCATTAGGGCCAGGATGAAAAATCTGTAGAAGGAAAATAAGAAAATGGCGTTTTTACCCAGGGTACTTATCCAGCATGTGCAGTAAATCAACATCATTATATTTTGCACTTTGAATTTCCAAGCCCTTCACTGCCTTTTGTGAGGGCCCTTCTTCAAACTGCTTTTAAGCCAGTGGAAACTTCCTGCTGACATACACCAATTTTGGAATGGACACTAAAAAAGTTAAAATAGCACAAAACACTGTGAACCTTAGTCTGAATATCTAATTACTCTTCGTTTTTATCCCAATGATTTTCCTTATGCTGTGTCAGGTAAATGCCTTTCTTGCTTTTTTCTTAAGGCACTACGGCTTATATGGTCACACTGTGTGACACTGAGTTGGACCCAATCTCCACAATATCACTAAACCCTCTGGCCAATTTCAATCAAATTTGACAAAAAATGTAGAAGTCTGAGAGATAATTCAGAGCCTACAAACACAATGAATATAAAACTTTTTTTCTTTCTTACTAGTTACTGAAGGAAGAACAGAATGTGAGTTCTGTCTATATGAAACACCGAGGAATATGAGTGAGAGAGACATAGACAAGGAGGGAGAGACAGATGTCATGAGACCTGAAATGAAAAACAAAGCTTCATTTCAACATTACCTTTCATCTAATGCCCATGAATCCATTTATGAGATACAAAATTGTACATTACACACCCTTACTCAGTCTTCTGTTCACAGAATGTGTTCTCTGAGCACCAGTTTGCAGGAGGGATACTTCTGAGCACACATCATAAATAAGAAATATAAAAATATTCAAAAGGACAGTTCTTATGGGGCAAATGGTAGAAGTAATTTAATACCATTGTTTGGTCTGAATCTGAAAGGCTTACCAAGACAGTTGCTTGGTCCAAAGAAAGGAAAAAGTAAGTCAATGTGAAAGGTCTGCCAGTCTTTTCTACTCATGAGGAGCAGGACTGGGGGCTGAGGAGTGTCTCTAATGGTTTCTGGCCTGGCACTGACACCAAACTCATCTCATTTATTTTCTGGTGTTAAACTGACATATACTGACTAGGATTACAAGTTCTCTATACAGACAATATAAGAGTTCCCCTAAAAGGCAAAGCAAGACCTGGGGGTGCTGGCTGACATCCAGCTGAACATGAGCCAGCAGTGTGCCCAGGTGGCCAAGAAAGCCAATGGCATCCTGGCTTGTATCAGGAATAGTGTGGCCAGCAGGAGCAGGGAGGTGATTGTGCCCCTGCACTCGGCACTGGTGAGGCCCCACCTCAAGTACTGTGTGCAGTTTTGGGCCCCTCACTACAAGGACATTGAGGTGCTGGCGCATGTCCAGAGAAGGGCGACTAAGCAGGTGAAGGATCTAGAGCACAAGTCTCATGAGGAGCGGCTGAGGGAGCTGGGATTGTTTAGTCTGGAGAAGAGGAGGCTGAGGGGAGACCTTATCGCTCTCTACAACTACCTGAAAGGAGGTTGTAGCGAGGTGGGGGTCGGTCTCTTCTCCCTAGTAACAAGCGATAGGGCAAGAGGAAATGGCCTCAAGCTGTGCAAGGGGAAGTTTAGGTTGGATATTAGGAAAAACTTCTTTACCAAAAGGGTTGTCAAACATTGACACCGGCTGCCCAGGGAGGTGGTTGAGTCTCCATCCCTGGAGGTATTTAAAAGAAGGGTAGATGTGGTGCTTGAGGATATGGTTTAGTGGTGGACTTGGCAGTGATAGGTTAGCAGACTTGATGATCTTAAGGGTCTTTTCCAACCTTAACGATTCTATGGCTCTATGTTTCTATGATCTTTTCTCGATGCTTCTGGGAGAGGTCTTCCACTTAGGGCAGCTTGTAGTATCCCTTGGTATGGAAGGATTGTGCAGCAGGTTGGAGTACAGCAGCTGTGAAGGCTTGCAGATTGACCTTAAATCCCTGCTCTAGCCACATACAGATTTTAAGACAGTTAGTATGTTACAATTCATAGGATATAACAGAGTGAGACAAGGGGAGATTATCCTAGGGTGTTATCTCATCTAATGAGCCGTATGAAGACTAAAAAGTAATTATATCCACGTGGCCAGTCTGTACCTGAGCTAAAGCTGGTAAACCACTGGCACTGAGCTATGTGGACATAACAGATCTGATCACCACAATATCAGATACTTTTGTATCATATTCCACTGCCTGGTATATGTGTCCCCAGAAAAAGAGTCTCAAAATAAGCTCTGAAGTCAAGTGGGACCACTATAATAAGACTTACTGAAAAAGATACAGAAATTCACTAAAACAACAATCATTTGAATTAAGTTATTTATTTTAGGTATGAGAAACAAATGGAAACCTTATTGTTCTCACTTAGAAGTTCTTAGAGGAGGGAAAGCACATAAAAATGCACTGTAAATTTGTTGAACAGCGGAAGACTGCTTTTATAGAACAAAAATGAAGGAAAAAAACCACAAAAATTCTAGTCTAAATAGCTTTAAATGGTCTGATCTAACTTCAGGTACCAAAATGAAATAATTCCAGGTGTAATCACCTCACTTTTCCCCAGTAGTTGGAGGAGAAATACAGAGACTTAGCAAGAATGGTTAAGGTACCAGGTGGATGGAAAATACGTTTGCTCAACATTCAGTATCTGGATTTCATACATCTGCTAACTAAGCTGAAGAGCCTTCTATTAATGAACTTCTGCTTCTTGTAAGGACATTTAAAGCAGGATTCATCTCAGTTAACTTTAAGTGTTGGTTTAGCCAAAACTAATTGGCACAGCTCCCGTTGTAGTCATTGTAGCCAGAAATAGGCTCCTCCTGAGGGTGATTCATTTCAGCTGTCATAGAGCCTAGTGAATCACTGCTAGAGACACCTCTATGATACAGCAAACAGTCTTAGACTTTGATAACTGTTAGAAGTATAGATCAAAGGCGGATGACTGTCTTAGGCTCAGTCATACCTTTAACCTTTATCTGTTTACTTAACCAGGTGGAGCTCCTTGAGGCTAGCAATAAAAGTAGGCTTTCACTCAATTTTGTGGTTCTTCTTTGCTTTCTTTCTGATTTGCAGGTCTTATTGATCCACAGAGATAAGAAATGAGAGCAGTATTCCAATTACAGATATAACAGTGTTAAATAAAGAAATATTGCAATTGGCTTGGTCTAATTTACCCTCTTTGTATGTTCAGTGTGCATACTAGCCCTTTTGACCACTATGATGAAGTCCTTTCTAGAATCACCCATTCACAAAACTGAGTTTCTCTGCTCTGTAATAATAGCTTCTGTTCCTAATTTCTAGAAGTATAGTTTTATATTTCATCATGTATATTTATACATATATGTACATTCAAATATGTGTAGGTGCATATATTTTTGTGTGTGTGCTCCTCACTTGTCAAGTGACCGGTTCCAAAGGATTTTGCTCTTTGTTTTTTAATGTTCCCCATTAAGAAAACATATCTAGAGATGACGTTGACTCAAAAGCATGCCCGTTCCATGGGAATGCCTCAGTTTCATTTCAGTTTGAGACCTAGCCTATTTTGAAAATAACATGTTGACTATTTAGTGATCTCATTTCTTGACAAAAAAAATTTCTGATATCAGATTAAATCTCTGAGGGTTTAAATGTTAGATAATCAGAACTGGCATCATCTCTCTTCACTTGTACTTCACAAAAAGGCATCAAATTACTGTAGGTCTATTTTTATAAACCAATTTTATTTTATATTAGTTATATTGCCTTCTTTTAATTCTATGTTAATTAAATCTCATATTAGCCATTTTATTGTTTGCCTTAGGTTAACTTTAAACTGACAAAAGGACATTTATCAGGGTCATCTTGTTTTCCTTTCTAAATGTTCCTGTTCCTTGAATTTTTCCAGACCTTTGGGGATTTTTCTGTGCCACAAGAGTTCCCGTTATCCACTACATTCCAGATGAAACTTCATCCAGCTCTTTTGAAAGTCTCAAATGTAAATACTGGGATTTGGGTGATCTCCTCCTTCACTTTCTCTATACTGTTTGAATGCAAAGTCTTTCAGTTCCATCACCCAGTGACCTGAAAACAACTTCTATCTTTTCCCAAACTACAAGGTAGAATTACACTGAGTCTTAAGCATTAGTCAAATATATTTTTTTTAAAGGTAGGTTGCTATTCTCCTTTCTCCCTTGTCCAATGTATCCTTCTTTAAAAGCTTATATCCCCTTATGTTAAAATTCTAGTCACACAGCTCTTCCCACCAGGTTTCAGTAATACCAACTAGGTCAAATTTATGCTCATAAATGAGCAATTCCTGTTCCCTGTGTTTATTATCCAGGCTCCAAGCAGTGGTGTACAGGCAATTAAATAATTTCTTCTCCTCATGTCCTTCAGTGTCTTGATTAATTTGGTTCTCAACATTCTGATTTTGTTCTTAGTGAGTACATGTTTGTTCCTGTTTTTCCCCCCTTTTTTTTTGTACTTTAACACCTGCATGACTACAATTATTTAGAGTTATTTCTTTGTATTAATTTGGGTTTAATCAGAGTAAACTAATTGCACAAAACTAAAACTTTTACAGGTTTCAATTAAACTCTCATCTAAAAAGATTTTAATTCCCAGTCTAAT
Organism: Phalacrocorax carbo; assembly: GCF_963921805.1. Taxonomy (NCBI): domain Eukaryota; kingdom Metazoa; phylum Chordata; class Aves; order Suliformes; family Phalacrocoracidae; genus Phalacrocorax; species Phalacrocorax carbo. The sequence continues at coordinate 9,617,604 of NC_087548.1, read as the reverse complement.
TTCTGGTCAGAAGCACAAGTCTAGAGTAGCCACTAGCTAGGAGATATATATAATTTGAATAAAATTTCCCATGAGAGTGTTCTAATCTGCAGGATTTTTTTTTTCCTTTAAAGTAATCAACTTTCAGTCTTTTTTATTATGGATTTTCCAGTGGGCATCTTTGCTTGCATATGTGTTTAGTTGTCGATGTACAAATTAAGTCCTAATTTAAAGTAGGGTTTGACATTCTATATTGTGTAAGAAAAATATTTGAGCCAATACAATTTTGGCATGTCTTTTTGGCACACCTCACTCACACTCTTACCTCATTTAAATATACAACCACACACATACACACAAATATGAAACTTTCAGCCAAATATTGCATAGGGAAGAGTTTTTAAATTAATATTTTGTCATATGGGGAAACAATTTTGCACTCTGGTCTTTTTTAGCCAGCCTGCTGCTCCAGAAGCTCTTTTCTAATTTCTGAAAGACAAGCCATCCAAAGTTTAAGAGCTCTCATTTAACATAGAACACGCCCAAATTTGGTTGACCAAAGTATTACAAATTTAGGAGGGTCATACTGTTTTTCATTTCTAGAAGTGTCTCCTTTATGTGTTTTGCCTTTACAAGACAGAAGGGATTTCCCAGAAAGTTAAATGGGCAGTCTTCTGTTGTAGCCCTCTTGTAAGATCCCTGAAATCCGTTATATACATTGTGTGATGTTCCGGAAGCACTACTGTTAGAGAGAATATACACCATCAGTAACAGCTAAAAGGCCTCTGCATGCTAACTTCAGCATTTTCTACAAGTTTTTATTCATGTCTCTTGTGCTTTTGTCTGGGAAGAGGATGTCCTACTCTGTGTTTCAGAATATTGTTTCTATTCCCCATAGCAAAAAATATCTCACAAGCTTTGGTTGTCTCATTCATATGAAAATCTTATTTACGAGGATTTGAGTGGAACTGTTGTACGAATGTATATATTTCCAGTTTAGTGTTCAACGGTGTCTTTAGACAGTTTTCCTCATTTTCCATATGGAAAATCTGTTGAGAACAGAAATGGCCAGGTATGAAGAATACTTTTTGGTCCTTTTCTTTCTGACAGTATATCTGGTCACCACTCTGTCTCTAGTCATAGGGAATGTTGATTCAATGTGTTGTTTATGCCAGCCATTAGCTGCCAACCTCCAACTCCAACACTTCCTCACCTTCTGTTTTTTTAATGGATTTTCTTTCCTAAACTCAAAGATCATAGCCTTCTTTGCCCAAGAAATTTTACACTCTATGGTTCTTCATAAAATCAAAGAGATCTAGTGTTTACTCTTACAGTGTAAAATACCTTGGTTTTGAATGCAGTTCAAATACAGAAGTTCTTTATGTTTTTGAGATGAAAATTAATAAATAGCTTTACTGTTCTAAGTCAGAACTAATATTTCACCACAAGGAAACAGTATTGTGTATAACACTGAACTGGAAAAATCCCATAAACCTTTGCAAAATCTTCTGTTTGATTCCTCATAAATTCCCTTCACAACTCGCTTATTCAGTAACACTCAGTCCTTGGCTTTACCCCTTTGTAAACAGTAGAGGATTAATAATTGATTAATAGCATCAGAAGTGAAATTAGGACCCAGCATTCTGAATAAACAACTACCTCCACCCACCACCCACCACTACAAATCATGGCAAAGCCCCTTAAACAAATCCTGAGCTGGAGAGGAATCATAACCAATATAAAGCAGAATGTCCTCTAAGTTACTCGTTTGTAAACTACATTTTCTGCAGGAAAAATTTGCTGTTGGAATGAAGCTGGTTAAAGAAATGTATGCTACTGCAAAGAGATGCTGCTACAGTTAAGAACATGCAGCTGTTTGGTGAGGGAGGAGGTAAGAGAAAAGCTGTTTCTCACACACTGAAAACATTCAAAGACTGGTGTACGTTTGGCATCATCCAAATGTAATTTGAGTAGCTCACTTCTAATCTAGTTTGGGCTCTGATGATAACAGCTTCAATTTATACAATCAGAGCCATTGCTGAGTGACTTTGCCTTCCCCTACATCAAAGGTAATTATTATTTTTATAGTTCAATTAGAAAACATTACATTTCTGTTTTGCTTGCAAAGATGGCGCCACCTAATTTAACAATAACATACTTATCCCTGATGCCCTCTCAGGGACATGATGTTATTATAATAGACTCTTCTGGACCTATTGATTCCTGGGAGCAAGTTTCCTTCCAATTTGCACCTTTCAACCTTTTCTTTAAACTTACACTAATAGGGCAATTTGCCAGTTGTAGATCATAGCTTGCATTTTTTTTAAAAGAAATCTATACAGCATTTTGCACCAGAACAGTGCTTTTAATACCTTTTTATCTTACTGACCAGAAAGAGCAAAGATGTGTCTTGTTTCTTTGTATATAGATCCAAGCAAGAGTTGTTTATTCTGTACTATAATACCTATTTTCCTGAGATTTCCTAAAATGTCCATGTCCTATCCTCAGATGAACCAATAGTGTGTTATCCCCCCCCCCAAAAAAAAAAAAAAAAAAGACACTCAAAAGCGGGAAATTAAGAACTATTACATAAGGCCAGCTCTAAGGAGATTTATCCAGTGCTTGTAAGACACAGATCAGAATGTCTGATTTATTTGCAATGGTTTGACACTGGGTCACCCACCTTTCAAGTGAGCTTTCTAATCACTCCTGCAGGTTAATGTCTATCAGTCACTCAGTCCACTATGTGTTGATATAGTTTCCTAAAATGGAATTGTCTAAGTTTATCTCATGTATTCTTAGGCCTTAATACAGGATGCTTAGTTGCTCTGCCATCCTTGGAAAGTTAAGTGTAAGCGAGAAGCAATTAAAAGGTCAGACAAATTTTGGATGGGCTGAAGCTGCCTCTGGAGGAAATGTACCTTTCTCCTCTGACTTGAGACTAGGCTAACTAGATTGAATCCATGACAATAACACTTACAGAAAAGGACAAAAGAACTGGCATTATTACCTTAGTTATTAGAACAGTCATCTGGAGCGTGAATGTTTTTTCTCCTTGATCTGATTTAATCAGGACCAGATTTTTAGCCTGATCTTTCATAACATAACACACTAACTAATTTATTATGATGTAGGATCTTTTCTAGAGCTTCAGATTTGCCCATAAATTCTACTGAGGACGTGAGATGTTTGTCCTAATGAAAGTTTAGTTGAAACAAACACATGTCTGTGGGAAATTTATTACTCTAACAAAATGTTTTCTCATTAAGGAATATTTTTTCACTTGGGGGCAGTGAAGGGAGATGACACCAAAACTCAAAGTCCTAAGCAGTTTCTTAGGAGGTTATTCTCTGTTCTATGGGAGTTGATCAGAATTTGTAGCTACCCTGTTGTACTTCTTATTTTCCAGGCTCCTGAGGCGGTGGGGAATCCTAAGGAATTTTGACAGTCTGCTTCATGAGGGTCACAAAGACTATTCCTTCATATTTTTCCTAACACCAGTTCAGCCAAAGCTTGTCTCATGCTTCCCTTTGTCATGACACTAGGAAGATATCCTGGTGTTATCTGAGAGACCCCCATCACCTTACTTCTGCCTTACCCTTAAGGTTCTAGCCAAATGTGTTTAAGTAAGTCTTTGTCACATTCCACTAGAGTATGTTTGCATTGAGTATGCACAATTATATTCTTGCATCATGGCTATTCACCTGTGCACACTAGCCCCTACCAGAGTGATTTATTACCAGCTAAATTGTTCCTAGCAGAAACCTGTTTATCACTGTCACATGTGCAAGGAGCAGATATGAGTATCTGTATGATCAGCCTCTCTGTGTGTGTGTGCTCGCGCGTGTGTGCCTGTGAAGGTGTGTGATCTGGGGGTAGATGAAGGCACACAGGCTCATGGACATTTCTGATTAACTCTGTCAAGTCCATCTCCAATCCTCTACCACCCATCGTTGCTTTCCAGTTTCATGCTATTTCTAGCACAAAAATTGGTGATTACAGAAATCTCTGCTGATCCTGATGTAACTCTATTGATCCCTTTCAACCTCCATCTATATAATGTCATTGAAGAGGTTCTTAAGGAAACAAGACAATTAATCAGAACCCCAGTTAATTAAAGATCCACAGTGACACTGGAAACCTTCAGAAATGATGGAAGGACACTGGAAAATAGGGACATTTTGACTTTCAGGAAACATGCTTGCTCCAGGTTCTTCTAGCACTTCTCTCCTTCAGAATTTAACAGGAATGGACAACTCAGGGGACTGTTTAACTCCCTACAGAAAATGATCCTTTATGGTTATACACCTCTTATTGCTCTTTCCTTAGCAAACAAGGATGCAAAAAGACATAGCAATAATTTGCTTAATATCAAATTTTAAATGAAGATATACCACAAAGCATTAATGGAGTTGCTGCCTTAACACTTTACAAGCCAGATATTCCGCTGAAATACCTTAAGGAAGCCAGCTGAATGACAAGATACTACAGAGGTCAGAAGTCTGGATGCGCTGTTCCCTACCTTCACTTTCATTTGCTTCACAGCACAGTACCCCTCCACTTAAAATCTTGTGCTTAGTTCTACCTAGTTGTTTCACTTTCTGTTGCAATAGCTGTCAGTGATCCTTCACAGAACTGCTAGTCTCAGGCCGGTGAGCACAACGTCAAAGTGCGCATCGCACAGCTGGCACCACCTGGTACCCTGGTTGGCAGTCCCAGCTGAGCGGTGGAGCACCTGCCCTCTTGCTGTGAGAAATGATCCCTGAAGAACAGTTTTGCTGCATGATCATGGAGACTATATGTACCTGATGAAGGAAGGCTTCAGGGCAGGGAGTGAAGGTCCTGCTTTGCCCTGTACCTTTTCAGTAGCTAAAACGGTACAGACTTGCCTTTGATGTAAAATGCAGGCAATGAACAGGGTCTAGATTCAGACTTTCCTGAACTCTGTGAACAGGCTGGATCTATTTGATCTGGATCTACAGGATAAATGTGTCCCTTTAGTACACTTGGCAATGGCTTAAAGTAAATAAATACATTTAATTTGTTGATGCGTGAAACATATAGGCAGTTCAGCCCGGTGGCCCAGAAGCACTGTGTCCTCTGCATCCAGAGTGAAATAAAGAGGATTATTCATTCCAAATCTGAAATGAATGCATCACATCCATTTTGTCCCAGAAAGTAATAGACTTTTAACTCATTTTAATGCACAGATTACCAAACTATGCTGCCAAATTATTATAACTGCAGAGCTGATGAAGTTTTTTTTAAATACTAACACCAAATTTTATGGGGTTTGGCAAAATCATCCACCATCCAAGTGTCAGAACTTCTGAGGAATGTCTATATTTCATAGCTAGCATGATGCTAGCTCAATAGTTTTAAAGCCAGCTTATGTTCTTTTTTGTTCAAAATGGCTTGTTCAAAGGTCTAGACAATCATCAAATGTTGGGCAATTGCGAATGTTGGTTTTGTTCTGAATGCTCTTTAACGCTTATGTTTTGTAAGATGGATGGTTTCTGATGCTCCGTATCTGTGTCTTATAGAAACTTCTTTTCTGGAAATTCTTTAAAGAAAAATATTCTCTGTCCAACTGAGAGAAAATAATTTCCCACGCTTGCTGTCTAGCAGTACCGGAAGAAAGGTATTTGGAAACATCCAAAAGGAGATTGTTCATAGACACTGTTAGATATTTATGTTGGACAATGGGTCTTTTCCTGCAGGCCTCCAAAAACACATAAAACACCTGAAAGTCAGGCACAAATTAGATACCTAACTTGTGCAGAGTAGGCTCCATTACAAACCATTACAGACATTACATTCCTTTTATTTGACAATAAAATATAATATAGACAATGACAATATACAATATACAATGACAATACAGACATTACATTCCTTTTATTTGAGTCTGGGTGAAAGGAATTTTCACAACTTTAAGTTTTTTATCTAAATGACTTATTTGGAATTTGCTTTGGTTTTAACATGAAGGAGCTCAGACTCCCTGGTCATTCAGCTGGATTTGCAATAGCTATGTCTTTACTTAAGAATTCATATTGACTGGCTAAGGACAGATGATTTGTTGCGTAATTTTGTAATAATTTATTTTTCTGCATTGACTAATTTCTGCTATGGAAATGGAGAGATGCTGCATTAGCAGCTAATGAGGTTTGGGGATTTTTTTTAATATTCAGAGGCACTCAAAGGTGGAAATAGGCATCTTCCATGATGAAGAGAGTGATATATCAAAACAAACAAGCCCTAAAATAATTCCCTGTGAATAGATTTTTACCCCCAAAAAAATTCTTTGTCTAATTGAATTAGCCAACCTAATTAAACCTTGTTAGAAAATAAAATTTCTCTTGGGTAATATTCCAATCCAGATTCAAAGAAAAATTTAAGTTTCTGAGTTACAGATGTCTATACATGTCCTGGTTATCTAGACCCCATTAGAGACTGCCCTTGAGTCCAGTCTCAAAGACACAATATAGTCTACACAGCTCTGCAGACATCCCACAGAAACTCCAGTGATCTGGCTGTGTAAACTATATAGTTCATAGAGAAACATCTAGTGTCGTAACTCCACACTATCTGCAACATCAGTTCAGGGCTAGATGATATAGCAGAGGGCCTCTTGGAGTATCACCATGACATCTAAAATGTCACTAGTCATTTACTTTTGTTAAACTGTACCTTCATGACTAAATGTCCAGTGGCAAGACTGGGAGCTTGAAGGCTACTTTAACATGAGTCTAACAGATATTTGAATCTGGTACCAAATCCCACATGGTGATTTACTTAAGTTTATTTTTGATCTACCAAGGTGATCAGGGGACTGAAGCATCTCCCTTATGAGGAAAGGCTGGGAGACCTGGGTTTGTTCAGCCTGGAGAAGAGAAGACTGAGGGAGGATCTTATAAATACTTATAAATATCTGAGGTGTGGGTGTCAGGAGGATGGGCCTGGGCTCTTTTCAGAGGTGTCAAACTACAGGCCAAGGGGCAATGAGCACAAGCTGGAACACGGGAAGTTCCACCTGAACATGAGGACAAACCCCTTCCCTGTGCGGGTGCCAGAGCAGGGGCACAGGCTGCCCAGAGAGGCTGTGGGGTCCCTTCCCTGGAGACATTCAAACCCCACCTGGACGCGGCCCTGTGCCCCTGCTCTAGGTGTGCCTGCTCCAGCAGGGGTGGGACGGGGTGAGCTCCAGAGGCCCCTTCCAACCCCTGCCATTCTCTGAGTCTGTGATTCTCATTGTCTTTCACGCCATGATGTGCTGGGATGAAAACTGCAATTTTCTCAACTTTATCTTTTAAGAGGCATTGATAGTTTCCACCCAGGGCTGTAGTCCAAACTGTCATCTTCATGGAAACTCTTGATACGTAGATCATAATTCCTAGAGAGAATAGACTATCTTTTCTGGGATGATTTTTTACAGTACATAGCTCGTTTTCTGATTTTATTACATTCCTGGGACATAAGGAACATGTTAGATGACAAATACTAAATAATAATAAATAATAATACTATTACTTCATAATTTGTAATAATTTCCCACAGAGAAGATATTAAAAATACTTACTTAGAAAAATTAGATGTCTTTTCTGAGAGTGGATGAATGATTTTTCATTCTAATTTTTGGCACATTCTTTAATTTTGTCTTTGTTTTGTCTTGTAGTAGAAGTATATACCTAAGTTGTCTCCTAAATTAGAGGAATGGCAAGCAGTCAGCTGCATAAAGGTTTCAACAGTTAAATGATTAAATTAAAGTTCTTTAATTTAAAATGTTATTATCTAGACTCAGGACAGAGAGACAATAGGCTTTGTTGATGCAGTGTGGATGTGGAATTTTATTGCATCAGCGTACAGAGGGAATGATATAAGGAGGCCATTACTTACTCTGGGAAGGACAATCTTTTGCCAGTAATAGCTGTTATTCAGGAAATAGGCACCACCTGCCTTGAATCCATGATAAAAAATTTGTTGGACTCCAGTGCTTAGAGGCAGTGGGCTGTAAAATGTCAATAAATCAAATTATTAACATTCTATTATTAACCAGGGATATTTAGGAATTTGAAGTTGCCTAAAGATGGCAAGATATCTACAAAATGTAAGAAAGAGTTAAGGACTAAATAATAGAAGATTAACTCAAATAGAATAAACTCAAGATAACATTTGCCAGCAGGAATTTGCAGTAGAGGGAGAATTCCCTAACCGATTGCCTTATCCACAATTTATGAGGCATCCTACAAAAAATTTGAGAAAAACAGTGGGAGAAAAAAGAATATAACTATTAGCATCTAAGATGGATGTATTTTTGGAGATTTTTCTACATTTTGCAGGGTTGTTCTACTTTCTAATTACCTATAGAGAAACATTTTCATTATTTGAACAGAGCTGTTTATCGACCTGCTACAAAGTCAATCAAAAGTCAACAGAAAGATAAAGCAACATTTTCCTCTGTCCATCAAGACTAGAAAAACTTATCTCTTTTCATATGTTGATTATACTAACAGAGCATTCTTCATGCGTTAATTGATTTACCTTGCAAAAAGCTTAGTTCCCTCTGGGTAGAGAGCTAAAAGAAACATTAAGTTGTCCAAAATATGAAAAAAATACCTTTGGCAGAGCCAAACTTTGAATTAAGGTATTCAAAATCCTATCCTTGATGGTTTTTTTTCTTCTTTTTTTTTCTAATTATGTTCTGTTGTCATCCAACCAAAGTTTAGATTTTATGTCTCCTGTTTTTCACTTTAGGCTACCTAAAGGAAACTTGTTAGTGTTGTCATTGCAGAGCATATCCAGGCATTCTACCTCATCTGGCAAACAGTAATTCATTAATCCCTTGAAACTTGATTGTTTATGAGCATCTGTACATATTCTTAATCTCAAGTACAATGGACATAGTTTCACAGTAGGTTCTCAAAGTAATTTACAGTGATTAAAGAATTAATGTTGGCATGTAGTTTTTGAGCAGGATTATATCAATATATAGCTGGTGAAAGAGAAGCATGCACAAATATGTCTAATGCAATACAGAGAACTCTTTAAAAGATAAGAAACTGCCAAGTTTTCTTCCTTATTATTAAGCCAGAGTCCAGGGGATTTCCACAGGAGAAAAGACAGAGGGAATGAAGGCTACTTAATTTGGAAAGAGAGAAGTTATTATGTATTCATAAAGTAAGTAAATAAATGGGCAGTAGATATCAAGCTTGGTAAAGATTGCTTATTACTGATCTCTGCTTCATATTTAGAGAGTGATGGTGGTGGTGGTGGGTTATAACAATTAAAAGGCAAAAGAAAAATCAGAATAAAAGCAGAAACTGAACTTATCCTTGTGGAAATGAATTTGATTTGAGAGGCAACAGAATTGTGTTCTTTTAAACAAAGCAAAATCTAGTCCCCTACTGTGCAAAAAATATAGATATTGGTTGCTCCACTTCAGTTCTTCAGCATCTCTAATTTCATCTAGAGGTGCCCAGTTTAAAAGAAAACATGCTCATTTATTTCCTTAGTTGTAAATGAAAATAACCTAAATGAGAAGTTGTGAGATATTTCCCTCAGAAATTTTGCACTAGGGACTGATGTGACATCCCTGGAGCTGACATGTTAATACAAAGGCATGGACCAGAGACCAATAGGTTAAAAAATTCCTTGGGTGGGTGTTCCAGGCATGGCTGGACAATCTTTATGACTATTTGATTTTTTTATGGTTCTTAGAAATAACTTTCCAGGTACAGGTTATGAACCTCCAGGTCATTCTCCTTCATCCACAAGTAACCTCTTTCCTTCCCGCTTTCTTTCCTTCCTTCTCTTCTTTCTGGGAATTCTGTACTTACCCCACACTAAAAGACTCTGCATTATCATGACCACTCTAACTTTCTACACTGCAGTATATTTTTCTCTGACCAAAGCCAGATACTGCCACAGAGAGCTGGTACTTCCAGGCCTGTGATTCTCTTCAGAAGAGCCTGCCATTCTCTTCAGAAGGCATTGTCTCAAGTGCATGGGCTGACAAAAAGTATGGTATGGTAAAATTCATTAGCTTACAACCTGGAGATATGAAAGGATAGCTTTTTCATTCAGTTCTGTGGGGAACAATATAGTGGTTTTCCTTTATTTCACCCCCCGCTTTTTGTTTTTTTCATCTTTGGTTGTAATAAATTGTTTACTCAGGTTCGACCTTTCTTTTTGTTCCCTTGACATGTTAGTTACTATCAACTGTAAATAATATCCTTTATCTCCCTCTCTCTCCCTTCCTTCCTTCCTTCCTTCCTTCCTTCCTTCCTTCCTTCCTTCCTTCCTTCCTTCCTTCCTTCCTTCCTTCCTTCCTTCCTTCCTTCCTTCCTTCCTTCCTTCCTTCCTTCCTTCCTTCCTTCCTTCCTTCCTTCCTTCCTTCCTTCCTTCCTTCCTTCCTTCCTTCCTTCCTTCCTTCCTTCCTTCCTTCCTTCCTTCCTTCCTTCCTTCCTTCCTTCCTTCCTTCCTTCCTTCCTTCCTTCCTTCCTTCCTTCCTTCCTTCCTTCCTTCCTTCCTTCCTTCCTTCCTTCCTTCCTTCCTTCCTTCCTTCCTTCCTTCCTTCCTTCCTTCCTTCCTTCCTTCCTTCCTTCCTTCCTTCCTTCCTTCCTTCTTTCCTTCCTTCCTTCCTTCCTTCCTTCCTTCCTTCCTTCCTTCCTTCCTTCCTTCCTTCCTTCCTTCCTTCCTTCCTTCCTTCCTTCCTTCCTTCCTTCCTTCCTTCCTCTCTTTCTCTCCTTCTCTCCTTCTCTCTTTCTTTCTCTTTCTTTCTCTCTTTCTTTCTCTTCCTTCTCTTTCTTTCTTCAGTTTCTTTTGTTCTTCTCTTTCACCTTCCTTCCTTTCCTCTTTCTCTCCCCCCCTTACTCCTTTCCTTCTTCTCTTACTCCGCAGTCTTCAATATGTTATATAAAAACAAGTATATCACCAACTCTAGAAATTCCTTTATTTTAAAATAATGTATATTTATTTCCTGTACTGCAAGAAGTTGACTTTGTATTTTCTTTACTATTGATTGCACAGTCAAATCAGTAGTACAAGTCTAAAACTATCTACTAGGAAAACTAAGGAAAGAACATAGAAATTTTTTCCCCTTAAGGCATTCACATCCCACCTGAACAGCTGAGGTGAGAAACACTCTGTAGATAACATAGCTAGCCAGCCAGAAATGTTACAACAGTTGATGTCTTCCTTTTACACCATAAGGATTTCCTGGCCCATATTTCTTCCCTGAAATATAACAGTATGCTTTACCTAAAGAACGGGAATGTATAATTTGTAATGGTGTATAATGGCTCTGAATACATCTTTGAAGTGGTATAGGTTCTTGGCTACAAAAGCAGACTTCGAGCAAGATATTTCCAAACTAACTTTTTAGATCATGGGCTAAACATTTGCTAAACTGCTTCTTTTTACATATTTATTATTTATTTTTATTTTATAAGGAAGTTCACTCCAGTTCAATAGCCTCATGCCTGTCAAATCAGAAAGAAAAGATTTTTCATTAGTAACCCCAACTGAGTATCTACTCAGCTGAGTAGGGTCCAGCTGCGGACAACATACTTTTAGGTTGTGTTGTCTGTGGTTCTTTTTTTGATTTGGGGTTTGTTGTTGGGTTTTTTTCACTTATATAATAGATATTAAGTTGAATATGAGAGTAATTTACCAAATCTTTATCAGATCTTTACCAGATCTGATGCTGATGCTGATTTTTCTCCTCACGCTTTAATATATTTTTAAGAAATAATTTCAAGAGAAGTTCAAACAGAAAAAAAAATAGCTGTAATGATGGCAAAAACTGAAACAATAACACAGAGTAAAAAAAAAAGTGGAGTAGTGTAGCAACTTGGTAAGATTCTTTTTGAATAAGAGCTTGAATATTGAGTGAAATTGTATATCAATTCTTGTCAGCAGTCCTCTTCTCCTTTGCTTGTGTTTAATGGGAGATAGCCTGGCAAAGTTTTGACATAGAAAGAAGAGTTTCTGTGGCCTCTGTTTGTCCTTAGAAATGTTTAGCATTGCAAGACCTGTCCTTTCTTCACTTTCCCCTTTGTTTGTGTAAGAGGGTTTCATTGGATTTCTTGCATATCATGTCGTTTGGGTTTACAAAATATTGGCAAAGCCTTATAATAAGTAGCAAATCATTATTACGTGCTTTGGTGTTCATTGTAATACAATTAATCATCATAAATTTGCTTTGGTGTATTCAAGTGGATGAAATAGCTAATTTCAAAGACAACTTAATTCAGAGAACCATCTAATTTATTATTATACACCACCTTTAAGAGCACAGAAAATATATTGTGCACAAGCTACACTGAGTAGCCATTATTAGATACATGATGGACAGGATAGAATAACTAACGAGTCTAGCATTCAGTTTCATATTGTTGATAATTTATTTACTAAAGAGTAAGTAATGAGACCATTTAAGTTGCTTACACTACAGCTATACTAACCTTTCCAGAAGAATGGAAGGGAGAGGTATGCTTGGCACCCCAGTCGGGTTTGGTTTAATGGCCTACTACAAAGCCTTATTAATTTATTTATTTATGTATTATTTTTTGCTGAAGTCTCATGGGAAATTTAGTGGGGAATAAAAAGCAAGGTCTCACTGCCAGCTCTGTACCACTTTCAGAGCGAAAAAGTATGACGGCTGCTCTTCTACGTGCAAGGAGATTGATTAGATGTATCGGGTTGTGGGATATATCACATTATAAAATCTGGTAAGATTCAGTCAGTCAGTAACTCTAGATGGGTCTCTATACTTAGGTAATTCTGATATAGTGGTTGGGCTTTTAACTGTGGATTCCAGATGAATCAGCTTAATTTATCCATGGTCTTATTAAAAAAAATAATGGACAAAGGTATTTGATTCAGCTAAAAGTACTTCTTCTTTTTTTTTCCCCAGAACATCTCGCGGTTTTTGCACATCAGCAAAGCCCAAGGCAGGTTTTGGAAGGAATCGTGGCTGTGCTTCTGGAAGGCCTATCCTAGAGATGGGGACCCCAATTTGCTCTATGATTCTTTGCAAAATTAATATTCATGTCAATCTTACAGTCTCTTAATAATTCTTAATAATTTTAGGGTCTTGACACCTCTAAGATATTTCTCTCTCTGTCTCTCTTGATTTATTTTTTTTAAAACAGGAAGAGAATTATGTTTCAACTGAAATAAAACCAAAATCCTAGACAAACCTGAGACCAAACTTTTTGTTTGGGGTTTTATTGTTGTTGTTGTTGTTTCCTTTGGTTTGTTTGCTTTTTGCTTTGTTGATGGGTTGGGGTTTTTTCAGGCTGTTTGTTGATGGACTGTCTTTTATAGGAATTTATTATTTATTTAGTCACCACTACTGAGTGGACATTTACAAGACACTTATGTCCTTTCTGTCCTCCATGTGTAATATAGCATTAGCAAAATTCTTTGCTTATACAGGTGTTATAAATACATTTTTCAGATATGGCAAGAATGGTGTATTGATTCTTGGCTGTTCACTTGGCTAGTAGGCATGTAGTTAATTGAAAAAACAAAAACAAAAACAAAAAGAACTGAAGAGGTTACTCTATTCTTCAAATGTTTAAAAACAAGGACAAAGCTTGCAGAGGGAGGCCTGAGGCATGGAGGTGGAAAAGATGCCATCAATAATGACACTTCTCTTAACAGAAACAAAACAACCAATTAATCAATTAATCAGTCAAAATGTGACTCTGTGGAGAAATGCAAAAACCAGGATTATTCCCCAAGGTTAATCTCTTTCATACCAATGATTTCTCTCTTAATGTAAAATAGATGTGAAGTTGAGTCCTCAACTTGTGGATCCATTGGACAGCCAGTGTGTTGTGCACATTGATCTAAAATTCCATATGAGAACATGGGAATCCCCATGCAGCATCAGGCTTTTGGGCACTAGTTGTAACACATGTTTTACAGACTGAGGACCTATTTGCTTGTATTTAGGCAGATTCTGCAGAACTAAATGATCCCATCTGAACCAAGCAAAAGCAGAGGAAGGCCATAATAATCTATAAATATTGCAAAGATGGAAAAAAAAATTTAAAAATCTTGCCCTTGTACTTTGATTAAATTCAGAGTGATGATGATAGCTTTTATGATGGTAACATGTATTAGGTTGGCTAGGGACATTTATTATCCCTGCAAATACTACTTAGAGAAGGATAGGGGTTTTTTTTTTTCAGATTTGGTGTGTTTTCATGACAATTTTGCAGTTCAGGCTTACAATCCTAATAAAAAATAAAAGAAGCAAAAGAGAAAGAAAAAAAACCTACAATGGACCAAATAGGAAACAGAAGCTAAATGTCAGGATACACATTATGTTTAGAGATTATGCTAGTTTGTGTAATCAGATATATGAGGGAAAGTGAAGGCTTCTATATGGAGTGGAAATGTCAATATTTCAATGTATGTTTTATTCCAAACTGATTGACTTTTATGTCTATATTTAAATAGATACAGATGAATCAGAAAGTTAGGATAACTTGCATTCAAAAATCACTTTTATTCTGATATTTTAGCATTACTGAATAGAAATAGTTTACTTTGGCTTGTCTCTTTTCTGAAATCTAATCCTGATTCTCAATTGCTTTGATACAAATACAGATAGCTTTAAACCCTTGCAATATCTCACTGGATATATAAGTTGGGTGTCTTACAACACCATTCTTTTTTATCTGAATGCTGTTGAGGCCACAGCATGCACACCATGAACAGGATTAATACTGCATAACTTTCACCATCTAAAAGGTATCGATCATAAACTAGTAATTTGTTACACCTTTCATCAGTAGGACCCTCAAGAAGATTACTCATTGCTTCCTAAAATATTTATCCTAGACAAGCGGACAAATGGCCCCTGGAAAACACACCCTCCTCCCTTTTCATTGACTTGAATTGCCCAGTTGTATACAGCTGAGGTTAACCAAAATGTATCTCACTCTGGCCATGTAGCCAGGGAGGAAATCTCAAGTCATACTGATAATTACAGCAAAAAAGATCTCAGGCCAGATACTACTGTACTCATCTCCGGGTCTAAAGATCAGGTACCTAACCTTACGTTTTTCCAGTTGTGATTGATTTCTGAATTTGCCCCAAGAAGTCCAGGACACAATAAGCAAAAACAGGCTGACTTCCCAACTTTGAAATTAGACACTTTTCTTTCAGGATTATCTGCCACTAACATGAAGCTCTCATTCATGGAAACATGTCCATCTTCCCATGATTAATCCGATAGGCTCAAGTATTCTCACGAATGCACACTAACCATTTCTGGGTTTGCAAGAAGGGGGCTACATCTGGGAGATTCGTTAAGATTCAAGCAGCTTCCACCAGGTTATTGATTATCATAAGAGAAGTCATTAGCATTATTGAATCCTCTTTGTTATGACAGTAATCAGCAGCTCCTTCCTGGATTACTGGGAGCATTTTTGAAAGGTTTATGGCTTACTCCTGATGTAGATAAATGTTTTTAGAATCCATGGTTTTGCCTTTCATGAATAAAAAGGTGATTGAACAAAGACTGCATTCATCATTCTGTTTATCGCCCTGAAACAACAAGTGTAATTTATAAACCAATAATACTTTTTTGTAGTGTTATACACATGTTCTAAAAGAATGGATCAAATTAATGCAGGGCCAGAAAACAACACCACCACCAGACTAATGCATCCAAACCCTTAAGGGATTTGAAAGAATCCAACCAGCACGGTGACTTTGATAAGTGCTTTGGGTTTGTTTGTTTTTTTTTTTTTTCATTTTATTTTATTTCTTTTTTCCTCCATATCGTAAAAACAAAATGATGGATCTCTTCTAATATTACAGCAATTCTCTTAACATTAACATAGGCAATGAATGCTTATCCCTAACTAATATTTTCAATAGCAACCCTAGGAAATGTATACATATTAGAGGAACTCTAAAAAGGTATATGGTTGTATAACTTGTCTGGATGTGAAGAAATATCTAGAATCAAACCTAACCCCTTCTCTGCAATGCTCCGGGAGGCATCACTCTCTACATCCTACTGCTCCAGAAAGGGGGACTCTGTTTTCCACTTAGCATCCTGAAAATTCCCAAACCAGAAATGGCACCTGTGTCCTGTAGTTTACCAGAAGGGACCATTAGGTCAACAGCTCAAGGTTCCCAGTATATCTCTCACATCTTCCACATTGGACTTCAATTCTCAAGTAAGGAACTCTTTAACTAACACATAACATTCACTGAGAGCAGCCAAATCTCTGAAGATCAGAGACTTGAGAGATGTCGAAACAGGAAGGTCTACCAGAACAGCCCAGGATCACATCTGCCCCTTATCCCAGAGCATACGGTTCAGGGCATTTCTCCTGGCAGCAAGAATTAAATTACTTATGTTAGAATTAAATTCCTTGGCTTTTAAAGACTAACCATCCCATTGCATGCAGTTCTCTGTTTCATTATTCTCCCTTCTGAGAAATTAGGTTCTTTTCCAGTGCTGAACTTTGTTAATTTCTGTGTCTAGTTGACTTTTGTTATGCTTTGGTTGGTAATAACGAAAGGTCCCTTAGTAACTTACACTTTTGCTTGTGTAAGTGATTTCAGATAAAGGTGAAGTCCCTCTCTTTCTACCTTTTGGCAAGATGGCTAACCTGATATGTTTATGTCTCAATCTGTAAAGCTATTCCTCGGCCCTCATTTGCCACTTCACATCTCCCTTTGTTGCAGATGGTAAACTTTATATTTTATCCACAGTATCATATGGGATGGATACATCCACCTACTTCATTCCAAATACAGAACAGAAATATATACTGTATATTTCTGCTTTTTCTAAGTCTCTATTTATATTTTTACCATCTGCAGCTAGCAGACGTTCTTTTTTGTTCATATTATATTTTAAAATACTTTCTTCTTTCATGATCTCCATTAGTCAACAAGACTTTTCTCTGAATTCTCTTATCTGATGTCTACATTATTTAACTAGCAATCCATTTTTTCTACCATATATTTTCCTATTTACATAATTTTTATATTGAAACTTAAAAACGAAAAAATTCAGACTTTCATATCTTGATTTAAATTGGATGACTTATCATCATAATCTCTTTTACAGTTTCTGTATTTTGGATACTGAATGTATTTTGTACTGATGGATGATGTGGAATATGCTTAAATAGTTTCAATTTTTTATTTCTATTTCAGATTTTAAACTTTTGTCAATAATTATTTGAAAAAGCATTTACTTTTCTTCATTTCAGAGTGGTTTTAAAGACAGCTAGAAAGATATAAAAAATTAAATGTAGAAAGATAAATTTTAGTACCTAGAAGACTGCTAATGTTCAGGTCAACAAATTATGTTTTATAATCTATTGTGTTAAGATTCTGTGTTAAATTAATGAAATTAAAATACTTTTTTATTCTATTGTAATATAGCTTTGGCTTTGCTTCTTCATTACACATTATTTCAGGCATTTAGGCAAGACATCTATAATAAACATGACTATTTTAAGATTTTTAAAATTTACGTGCAAATTAAGTACCTGTATTAGGTATCTTAAATGTCATCCTCAGATAATTCCCTTAATGGATGCACAGCTAAAAGATGTGTTCTTTGCATGACTGTTTGTGAAGGGATTTGTCATAATAAGGAGCCTACAGGCTGGCTTTAATATTTAAGTATGTGGAACTTGATTGTCATAGTATCATTTTCCCTCATTTACGTTGCTTTAAAACCCTCCTGATAATCCTAGAAAATCTATTAATTGCAAATGCTATCCAGTATAATGAGATTACCCTAAGAAGTGTTTGGAAAGAATAAGAGGCAGCAAAAAAGGCTTTCAAAAACATGTCTCAGAACATAGTGCCAAACCTGTGCCAGTAAATTTAAGATTTCCCCAATTCAAGGCAATCAAGACAGTTTTGACTAATATAGGATGATCTTTAATTAAAATAATTTTGCTGCATCAATATCTCCCACTTTCAAGATGAATCAAAGATATAAGATATGCATATCTACCAAGATTTAAACACAAAGTTTCTCCACAGGCAATAAGAGATCCTGTATGGTCCTCTGGGAAAAAGAAGTTATGTTTTCCTGATCCATTCTGAAATACCTGAGAATACAGTCATGCTTTAGATGGTATATATAGACTATGCAGCACACATAATAGTTCATTTAATGTTTGGATTTTTAGATATTTTTAAGTCTAAATGAAGACTCATCCTGTCCAAAGTCATATGGAGAATGATTCACTCCATTTACATTCAGTTGATTAAAATTTCTGGCATCTCACTGAAATTAGTTGTTCTGGCTCCAGTTTTAGTTAATGGAGAGAAATAGACATATGTACATGGTAATTCACTCGATGGTAAGAGAGAGGTGTGTGGAAAGAGTGGTCCTGTGCAGTTCCCTCTGTTTCATCATTGTTCATAACCAGAACTAAACAGCTGGTTTGGACCAGCTCCTTACTTTTGTATGGCTAAACTGGATAAGATCAAACACATCTCCAATAATTATGACTTTTCTAATAACATATAATGCAATTCTTTTTCTCTACTGAAGCATGTATGCCTAAGAATCTTAAAGTGCACTAAATAATTACATTGTGAAACTCCTTGCTTCAGGGTGCAGCGGTTATTGCAATTTTATATGTATTACAGAAATGATTGGATATGGTCATGGAAGAGAAATTCACTGCAATCTGTTAGATGCAAAGGCACAAGCTCTAGGGAAGAAAGTTTGTTGGGTGGGTTTTTGTGTGGGTTTTTTTTTATGTTGTTTGGTTTGGTTTGGTTTTTTTTCGGTAAAAATCATTGCAGCTATAAGAATATTCTGCACAGTATCACAATATATTTATTTTATATTTGGAGTCTTTCCAATCTATTTATATTGGAGTCTTCCCTCGACTATTGTACATATGTGAGATGAGATATTAAACTAAGTGGTTGCTTGGTCTGTCCCAATATAGTTATTTGTATATTCTAAGTTTAGGTAAGGTTAAAGTAGTACTACTAATTTTAAATTAGAATTCATAGGTCAGATGTTTTTACTTAGGTTTGGGAAAATAAAAATACTTTAAGTAGCCTTTATGACTGGGAACCAGAAAGAGAAACTAGCCTCTCTACTTTGATAAAATGAGGTGTGGGGTGCAAAAAGTAGTAGACAGATTTTTTTAAAATGTAACAGTCTTTGTTTCAGAAAATAAAACTAAAAAAGTAAACATGAGTGAAAGCTTGATTCAAAAAATGTTTTGGTTTGTACCTGAGAGATTCTAGAGGACATCACAACTTCCTATCCTTCGGGATAGCCCCAGGCAAAACTAATAGAATTGGCACGATTAATGTGAGATGAAGTTTTGCTCAAGTATTGCTGTCAGTCAGATAAGAGAATAATCATGCCCTGATAAAAGCATTTGGAAACAAGTGTTCAGTTTAAAAATTAAAAAAAAAAAAAAGACAGAGAAAAGAAAAATATGTTCTGCAGTTTGTTTTCATTCCACTGTAGGTGTAAAATAAAACTCCTTGATTTGTTACTGAAGAAAAAAACCAACAAACAAACCACCAACAAGGAATCAAATAAAAATAAAAGAAAGAGTATGTGATCCTGGATTATCCAATAACCCAGGACTAAGAACATCTACATACATGAGAGACATAGAGCTTTTAAATCATGTTCTGTTTCCGCTACTTGTCAGTAGCATAAACTGCTGTCTTTCCTGTTGAAGCTGTTCAGTTGCATGTAAGTAGTTTAGTCTCTGGCAATGCTGATATGGTGGCTCGAGTTCTTGTCTACCAAGTGAGAGGTACAGAGTCATACCTACTTAAAACCAGGGAAATCAGGACTTGGGACTATGCTGAAGGCCCTTCAATTCAAGAAGTTTCTGTAGTGATTATTTTCCAAAAAATATCTAGTAAAACTGAGGCTCTCTGTAGTCTGCCAAGTATATTATGCAAGAACTTTTGGCTGCAGGGATAAGATGTTTTCTGAGGAAAAGACCATATTTCACTATTAAAATACCTACTGAGAAGTGTAGGTTTATTTGTAAATCTGAAATACCTTTTAAAAAATTTTAGAAGGAAGATTGGATAACTAAACCTGAAATGTGCAAACTGAAAATGTTAGCCACCTTTACAGCACATGTAACTATAGATTACAGTTCTCCTAGTTTTGTAACACTAAAAGTCAGTGATGGGTACTCAGAACTTACACAATGGCATGAATGGACTGAAGTCTGTTTAGTTGCTCTGATTCATTCACACCAAATACCTAGCTGAGGAACAGGCTAGTGTTTTCTCTGATGTTTCTATTGTAGTAGCCCATATGAGAGTGAAACTCTGGTGACATTTGCCTTCCATAGCAACTGTCCTTCCGTTCAGAATGCCCCAATCAAAAATACCTAGTCAAAATTCCAAGAGTCTTGAACAAGACTTCCATTAATTTATTTTTCCTCACAAAATCATATTTTGAATATCTGTGTTTTCTTCTAAACAGTGCTCTGGACATTTTTCATTTAGTCACATGGCATTTTTGTCAGTAGGTGTGCAGTGCAAATAACTTCCTACTACGTGTTGCATATAAAGATATATATTTAAATTTGGATAGATATTACCATTGAGTCAACCTTTTGTACAACATCTATGAACTCAATACACAGTCCACCATTTTCCAAGCGTATGTTCGCATACTTTTTATTCATTAGTCAAAAATAATATAGGTGAATAAGGACATTCACTGTGGCCAAAATATGGAGTAGCTTGCTCTCTAAGTTAGTGAGAAGACAGTTTAGTTCATATATTTGCTGGGTCTGCATCAGCAAATAAATGATGCATTGACATGATCTGGTTTGTCAGATTGGCAACGCACATAAGCATAGATCTTGATGTTAAAATCACTGAAGTACATACTTACTGTAACCACATATTTACAGTCCATTGACATTCAGCCATTTTAGGCCCATTATGAATTAAAGCATATACATAAATAGATTTTTTTAAAAATAAAAAAACCCAAAGTAATTAGCAAGCAAAATGAGAACGTATTTTCAAGGGTTAATTGTTTTGTTTGCTTATAAATGCTATTCGCAGCTTCTACTGCTGTGTTTAAGATCCTATCTCAGTTGCCCAATAAAGTTTACTGCTTCAATAAGATATTTGTCTTGATATCCAATTCATAGTTTTGCTAATTTTTGGTTCATTGTGAATCTGATCCAATGATATTTAAATCAGTTGGTTTTGGAAAAGACATTTTATTTCCTTGTACAACTGAAAGCAATTCCCGTTGCCTCCAAACATTTGCATTTCAAGTATTGCAGGTGATTGAATTACAGCAGCTTATCTCTGTTAACCTAATTTGTGAAGAAAGGATATTTCAGCAAATTTACTGAAACCTCGGTCCCTATAACACAGCACACACAAACTGTATGTTTCTCAGGTCAATCAGATTGAAATTAGAAAAGTGTCTATTCTTTCTAAACTTTATGCAACCATTTTATCTGTTAGGTAAATTACAGCAAGTGCAGGAAATTCTCTGAATTCTCATGTGATTAAAACATCCAGCAGAAAGCTTTCACTTGCATAAACTTTATGCTTAGAAATGCACATATATTTTTAAATGAATAAAAGAAAAAAAGAAGCAGCTTTTTTCCAATGAGAGCTATTAATATTTTATGTTTTGCTGAAGAGCTGCTTCCTTTTCTCTTTCTTCTTGACACCAGAGAGGCTATTAGCTTTTTATTTTTATGTCTCCCTTTTTCTCACCCCTACCGTGCCCCACAACCCAAATAATAACAAAAACAACTTCAATCTGTCTCTTCCTGGTTGGGACACCGTACTCGCTATCTTTCCACTTTATTAACTTAAGCATTAGCTTTTTGAAGCGAGTAAAATTATAAATGACATGTAATCCTATGCTGGGTGACAGAGGGCTGCTTTCTGAAGCCGTGATTGACTGAGGTGAACAGGGAAAGGGAAAAATTTGTTCTGAGGGTTGCAGAGTGCCAAGTGATATGTCGTGGCCTCTGGCAACAAGAGCAGCATTGTATTTATAATCAGTGCAACATGCTAAGAGGGCAAATTAAGCTGCAGGAAGCCCAGCTGTGGCAGTGACATAAGGGGCCATACTTTACTCCATATCCTTTCGCAGATGTTAACTTGTGCTGGAGCCATAGCTCCGGCGATGTATTTTGGGTTTTACAGAAAGCAGACTCTGCTCATGGATGAGGAATCACTCTTTCTCAGCTTGCGTGGCATGGATCCTTGTATTTCACCAAGCCGTTTAGTTCTATAAATCCCAATGGCTGTCTACGCTTATGAAAACTGTTCCAAAAAAGGTTGACAGACCCCACTGTAAATTAGGCTCTCCGTTCAAATTGGGCCAGAGTAATAAAATGAAGGCTAGTCCGAGGTCAGACCCAATAAAGCAAATGTCAAAATTATGTCAGCAAGAAAATATGGAACTGACGCATCTTTAGGACTTCAGAGATAAATATCTGCCAGTGATGCACTGCAGGGTCAATGCCTGGATCACACAGCCTTTGAAAGAAGGAACGCAGATTTTCTGCACAAGTCCCATTTTTGTAGTTGTAGTTCATTTTGGAATGACACTGATGCTTGGAACCTCAGTCAGTCCACTTGTCATGTTTCTGCTGCACAATGAACATGAATTTTAAAACCTTTGTCAGTTACCTTTTAATCTCTACCTGCAGACCTGAAAGACAGGGAAGTGTTAGTGGTACCCAATGCCATGCTAGTACCTGGAGAAAGGGAAGCCAGAACTCCGATAAAGCTTAAGGGAACAAAGTGCTGAAAGTCCATGTTTACCCAAACCTAGAAACTTGTATATAAGTTGTGCCTCCATGTGAAGTGACCCTAAAATTCTTTGAAAATCCCATACCTCAAAGAAGCTCTTCAGCTCAACCAAAACACATTCAGGTTTGTTAATTTTACATCAATGAGTAGAGATCAAAGCCCTCTGAGCTGAGATTAAAAATCTTGAAGCTTGGGATATTAACCCCAAACTGCATCAAATCCTGCCTCTCTGAGGAGCTTTGGAGTTGGACACATTGTTAAAAGTATCAATAATTTCACCAATTACTTGTGAAAAGAGAAATAAAGAGAGGAGAGGAGGAGCATAGCAAAACTGTATTTGAAAACAGACAATGTCAAGAAACACCTTAAATGTTATACAGTTGACCCAAACAAAATAAAATTATTTGTTCAGATGGAGCCTTTTTTTAACTCATGTCCTTTTAAAAGTCTGTTCTTTCTAGTTTATAATATGGATCTGACAACTGGTTTTACATGTGTAGAGTGCATGAACAGCAAACACCAGTTAATCTGTGTTTGAAAGAACTACTTCAATTTTTCCTGTACCAGAAGTGAGGGGCAGCCTCAAGTTTTAGCTTAAATGAAGTTATAATCCAGTCTGGGTATTTCTTATGCATCCTGGGCCAGGCGTGATGGTAATTAGTTGACAATATGTTTTTTCTCCTGGTATTAAGAGTCTGCAAATAGTGATAGTAAATCAACAGATAATCCAAGTGTTTTGTTATATTAAGTATTAGCTTTAGCTAAAACATACAAAAACTGATTGTAAAACTTTTCAAATTAATTGCCAAATTGAATTATTTCCAAATCAGGAGTGAAAACATCCCAAATTATCAGAATGACAATATTCAGAGGAAAAAAAAAAAGAAACTACCAGCATGTTTTGCAAGAAAAGGTTACATCCTGACATTCCTGGTGCAAATCTCTGGTTTTATTTGAATCATTTAACTCTGTATAGACCCAAGCCATCTGGATTACTCTTATGATTTTGATGAAAAGTTTGAAGGGGAAGATGTTATTCCAGGCTAAGTATTTGTCAGTTTGCCTGGATTGAATCCAAAATCTTGAAATAGCCTTTCCATTATTGTGTCCTTGGACCTTTATAAAGCTCGGGTTTTTGGCCTTTCAAATTTCCTCATTTTTATATAAATTCCTCTGAATTTCTAGCCATTAACTTGCTGCAAATCAAACATTCATGTTCTGCATAATATGTGCAGTTTTGAGGCTCCATACTTGATACAATATTTAAATCCCATTCACATTTCCCTTTTGTGCTATAATTTGCCTCCAAATCCTGCCTGGACACATATTCACATATCTGAAATACTTACACTAAACTGCCATTGTTGAAGCTGTCTGGGAGTATTTTCTTTCAGCATCCATCATGCAACACCTCACCTATACCAAATTCTAATTGTTCAGATTCTAATCTATCTGCGTCCTGTGCACTGTCCGGGATGAAAATGCACATGGAAGTTTAATCATATTTGAATTCTCAATAACTTAGGTAAGGCAATGTTGTCTTGCATGTCAAACACTTCAAAGAAAATAAAGATCTTATTTTGTCACAGACATCAATTAACTTATTCAGATGACATTTAGCTATCATCTAAAGTAATTATATGGCTTCCATTATAGTATAGTTTTAGATATTCATCTCCACTAGTGTTCCAAGAGGCTCCAAGAAACTGTGGATTAGATTTATTTTACCTGATTTTATGCATTTAGTTGAGAGACTAAAATAAAAGTTTAGTCACCTTGAGCTCTTTCTTCAGGACAAAACATGGATAAGTGTCTCCAGACAGTTATTTAGCTCAGAGATGGGGTGAATCGCTCTCTGGAAGTGCCCTTTTCTCTCTCAGCTACTTGGGTGAATTAATTACAATGTGAATTAGGCCCCTCTGTAATAGATTGGATGGTTCTGGACCTAGACAACATGTCTAAGAAATGTGTGGCAAAGCTCAGGATAGAAAAATCCCATAAAAACTCCCATGCCTTTGTTAAATTCTGCCCTGATTTCCTCTCTTCACATTGTTTAGACTCTGTATTTATTTTTTAAGTTATGTTGCATTACTCAGTAACTGAGACTGACCTGTATTTAGAGCCATGAAGAGAGTTTTTCCATGTGATACTGCCTGCTTTGAGACATCCCATAGTAGTCCACAACTTTTTTCCATAAATAAGTCAAAATCAAATGAACACCATTCAATGCACAGTTATATCCCATTTTTAGAATAAATTCAGTAAATATATCCAATTAAAATCTAATAAGAAATGGTAGAGAGTGATGTTGTACAGACACCTACATGAATAAAAGTACCGAAAAAGGTGATAATAATCAACATATAATAAAATTCTGAAGGAAGATGATTCTTGATGGAAATGTGTTTTGATAAATATTATTAATTTTAAATAATGTCCTGATTTGATGAACTGAAATGAATCAGTTAACTTACACTGATATTTCCATTTCAAAATGACCTTCAAGAAAGGCCATTGAAAAATTTTCAAACACAATAAAAAAGGTTGTATAAAATTTGATAGATATTCCTACTGGATTTTTAAACTTTAAGATATTTTTGACATTTTTACTTTTACAATTCCAGTCTGAATCATTCAATATTTATTCATTCAGTGATAATATTTAACTTATGCCACCACACAGAATGGAGATTCATCTTTGTTTGTCAACATTTTTGCATAAAAGAAAATAAATTTTTTTTTTTTTTAAATAGTGTTCAAAGGAGAAATGGCTGAAACAGGAACTTGAATTATGTAAAGTAAACCAGGGTTTCTCTTATGTCCTGACATAGACTACTAAGACATAAAGCATACTCTACCGCAGTAAATATTGCCTTTAATGTTGACTGTGAAGGCCAGTCAACCAAGATGTATAAATTTTTAGTCTGTTAATGTCTCAGGTTAAATGATGACATTCTCAAAACTGTTGTGATATGGAAATTATATCAATTTTAATATTACTAATGCCAATAGACGTTCTCAGAATAGTTTCAGATTTTTTTATTTTATTTTTTAAATGCCATAATTGCTAAACAATTAGAGCAGCTCCGGATCACTAGGTATTAAGGTAGTTTGTGATTCATTTAGGCAGTTCAAATATGTAAGGAACTTTGTTAATTGTTGGTGTATATCAGAAATGGTGGATTCACTTGGAACTATTTATTTAGTGTCTGCAAACTTCAATATTTTTGAGGGTCCCCACAAGTTACTGCTGTACCCATTTTGTTCTGTTGTTGTCTTTTATTTTCTGTTTGAAAGTTCACTTTTATTCTTTTAAGTGCACAACTGTACACCTAGTTTTCCATTTATCCACAATAAAATTTGAGATTATAACCTGTGGCGTGCTCCATATATCTGGCTATGGATAGTATCATAATTTTTTACAAAAAACACAGTTAAGTTGTAGACTTTAGTAAGTGTAGGATGAAGTGCATGTAAAAAACATGCATAAGTTCAAAATGGGAAAGAAGAAATTGAAGGAAGAAAATTCTAATGAGCCTTGTACAACAAATAGGCCTTTTATGGCTCAGAAGTTTCCTGTGCACACGAAGCATTGATGTCTAGGAGAACATATCAGGAAAATGTTTGTCCTAGTATTATTTGATTCTTCATGCAGCTGCAATTGGCCAGCACTGGAAACAGGATGCTGGGCTAGATATACCTTGGTGTGACCTGCTCTGTCTTCTGTTCATGCTTCTGCTCACTGCTTGAAGGGATTAGAGATCAGACCTTTGCTCATTCACACCTTGGCCTCTCTGCTGGGACTGCCCACAGAGGTCTCAATTAATAGCAATTTCAGTGATAACTTGAGTGATGGGCTCCCCGAGGGCTGAATTCTCCACTGATCAAAGTCATCATTGCTCCAATAACTACAACACAGCAATGCCAATTTATGCCAGGAATGTATAAAGCCCCGACTTATTGAAACAGATCTGTAATCACTACACTCATTTTAAATAGGGTAGTAGGAGGCCATTGGGATCAGAGAACAACAGCATTTGTTATCAGTTGCTGTTCAGGAAGAGGTTGAGGGCTGCACCCTTGAGCAGCAATGACATTCCCTTCAACTTATTTAAATGACACAGAACTATCAATGGGAGTGAGAAAAGAGTTTCATGAAGAATAGGTGGATTTCTGTAAAAGTTTGTTTAAAATAAACAAGCGAACTATTGTCAGATGAAAATAGCAAACAAAGACATTATTTTCTGTATTTTGTCATAGCTAAAACTGACCGCATTTGCATAAAGGCAAATGGGTAACAATTAGCTGAAATCCTTTACACTCATTTTTTTTGCAGTCTTTACTGATATGCCTTTCTTAATCCCTTCTTTGAAATGTACTTTTGGTTTTCAGTAAGAAATAAATAGAGCAAATAGCAAGTTGTGGGTTTTTTTTTCCTTGCTTGAAAAATAATGCTGAAGTAATTGTTTTGCAGTTGAAAATTAATGTAACCCATTATGTCCAGGAAATTTCTTCAATATATTACTTGCCAAATCTTTGGTCCTTGCAAAGAAAATAATTTTAATTTATCTCATTTTTCACAACTGAGCCAATGATTGTTTAACCTAAAGTGCCCATTGTGACTAAGTAGAGAAATATCAGGGTTCTTGGTTATTTTATTGGAGTTCACCTATTAAGTCCACTAGGTTAGCACTGAGAATCACTAAAATTGCCACTTCAGAAGTAAAAAGTCCTAGAGAATGTAACAGAGGATGGAAACATTTCATTTGGTTCTTTTTTTCAACCACTTTAGAGCATTAAATAGCAAATTATACCTTTCCTATAAAATTCAGAAAGGTAGATAAAACAAGCTACAGAAACATTATAATTTTCAGTTAAACATAAATGTTTTGAGTTAATTTCTTAGGTGTTTATGTATTTGTTAGCCCTTGTATAAAACTATTATTATTGCTTTATTGTTATATCCTTGGTCATGAAGGTCCTACCATACCTAAGTGAAAATGTAGTCCTGATGTTAACTCTGGAGACTGTCAAGTATT
Organism: Phalacrocorax carbo; assembly: GCF_963921805.1. NCBI lineage: Eukaryota > Metazoa > Chordata > Aves > Suliformes > Phalacrocoracidae > Phalacrocorax > Phalacrocorax carbo. The sequence goes on along the minus strand of NC_087548.1, from coordinate 9,589,786 downwards.
GTTGATTTAGTTTACACAGTTAGTATTTTCAAATTTCCCTTGAGGATTTAGAAAAATGCCCGTTACTAAGTTATGTGGCTGAGGTCCTACTGTAAGGACTCATGGTTGTGTTCAACTTTATATGCTTTTAGCTGTTCCACTCAAATCGACAGTTCAGAGCTATAGCTCAAGCCAATTGACAATTCTGACCTGCCATTCTTGTCAATACTCTGAAATTCACCTATGGAAATTTAGCACTTCTGCCAAGGTAGTTATGAAAAATATTCAACCTTCCATCTGTTGTATTATGATAAAAATTCAAAAGCACATATTATCGTAATAGCACTGTAGATTCCCAAATCAGAAGCAGATTCCCTTTGGAGTTGCCTTTTGCCAAGTTAGCTAAAAGTTACTTCATTTAAAGTAACAAAACTGTGTTATTTATTTCAAAAACTTCAGAACTGAAAAAATTGTAATATTTTAATGATTTTTAAGTGACAAGGGACACATTTTTCTTGTGGTTCTAGATGTATATTTAAAATTCAAACTGATAAGAACAGGAAAAACCTCAGGGAAAACACTGATATTAAACATTTCCAAATGATCCAGATAAATATTTTGATTGATTCTTAAAGTGCTGAATAATCTAGTTTCAGGAGTTACACTTCTTTCTTGCAAGTCAGCATGGCAATGATTTGGGAATGATAGCTTGAAAAATATTTGCGAGGCTGTTCCTTACCCAATTCTATCCATTAGGTGTAAGGGTTTAAAGAGGAAACTCTTTTCTCTTTTTGCAGTTACAGAGCCTTTCCAATATGTTTTCCAGCTATTGTGCACATCATGAGAAAACCTAAAAAGAAGCCTGATTACCATTGGCACTACATCTTTTTCAATGAATGTTATAACAACTTTAAACTCACATACAAGCAGAAAATAATTTCAAGAAAGTGTGAAAAGGTGTTCTCCAGATTTGCAAAAGGATTTTGACTATCTGGGAGATTTATTAGAGTATGATGCATTCACCCCAATGTTAAGAACAGAATCCTTTGCTGTTCTGCAGGGCAGCACAACTACGAAGGGGACTATCTATGCTTGGTCTGTACACTGCCTTGCTTACAGGCCTCTTATATCATCATGTGGAGAAAAGGGAAATGGCATAGGTCATAATCTTTTTATTCCTTTTTATCATTAGCTGGAATTAAATTTTTTTGTTACCAATTAAAAGAAAGCAATATATAATCCTATAAAATAAATAACACTTATCAAAATGAAGATATTTAAAAAATAGGGGGAGAGAAAGACATAAAGAATACACAGCCATGTTTTCTTCATACCCTGCTGGAAGTAAATAGGCAAATTTTAATAAATATATACATGAAATGTGAGCAGGTGGAAGCAAGAAAATCCATGAGAGTGAGAAAGAGAAAGAGAAAGAGAAAGAGAGAGAAAGTAAATATGCCTAAACATTCAAGGCAAAAAAGGAATTCAACAGCCTTTAAGAATAGAAACTATGATGAAATTTGATCTTGAACCACATTAAATCTTAGGGTGCCTTTCTACAATAAGAGCAAGAAAATGCAAATGAATTTAAGTCAGATGAAAATCTTTGATTATACAATGTATTAGTCAGATCCACATTTAGATTACAGCGATCAGTTCTGGTCATCACATTACAACATAAAATATTGAAACACTTGACAAGGTAAAGAGACAGGAGATGAGTTTGATCTTAGGTTGTGATTATATTGTATTAATGACTTCCTATCATATTACTGGCTTCTCTATCTTATTAGAGAAACATCACTTCCTAATTGAGTAAGAAGACAGCCAAAAGAAGCAGAATTTTAGAAATTGTTATTATTATTGCCTTTTTAGCATTCCTTTTCATAAGCTGCAGACTCCATCCTTATTTAAAGAAAATGAAATTAAATTACGCTGTATATTTCAATAAGAATAGTGTGATTCACTGATCAATAAACCTAAACAAGAGCAGAGCATTACATATGCAAGACATTCAGTCAAAATATCTCATGCTGCATCCCAGGAAGAAGAAGCCACGCACAAATGAAATAGAAGGCAGCCTTTAAAAAAGAAAGCAGTATGCCAAGAATATAATTTCATTCCCTGATAGAGTTATACTGAGTGACTTGGTTATTGAAGTCTAGGCAAGTCAGACTGTGAAATGTGCAGTGGCTAAACCTTTCTTATCTCTGATTCTGCCACGTTGTCATTTCTCAGAAATTCACCTATCAAGAGAAAAGAAATAGACCACAGGGCCAGCATAAGGCATACCCTGAGACAAAGGTAGCAGAAAAACTCTTTAATGCCATAAGGCTTTCTTACCCCCATAGTATTAGTGTTAACCCATAAGAGAACAAGTAGGCCGCATAGGACAGCCTTGTGTTAGCAGCGGGAGTCAGCCCCCCTTTGAAAACCTGCCCTGCGTTAAACTCAATGTGCTGTAGTTCTCCTCATCATGAAAACTCTGAGAAAGAAAAGCCTTCTTAGGACTAAACCAGAAAACTAACATTCAGCTCTACTTCCCATTCTGTGTAGACTCTCCTACTCCTTTTTAGCCCTTAAGAAGATCCTTGTAGCACTAATACACTTAGATGCAATTGTGTTGGTCAGGGAAATAAACGTGAACAAACAGATGAGATTTCTTAGTTTACATGTCCTGTCATCAGGAAATTGGAATAATATTTTTCTAATAATACTAAGAAGTTTTAGGAAACAGTGAAATAAAAACTTTAACTTGGTCAAAGGAGATCTCACCAACACTTCTTTTGTCCAAGAGAAGGGTTAGAAACTGCTGTTCTAGTTAGAGAAAAGTAATCAAGATCTGAAAATTAGAGTGCTGCACTGGGCATTTTCATCATGTATTAACCTCTTCTCATGACAATTTTGCTTTATTTATTTCCCCTTGTTTGAGGAAGAGCAGTTGTTTTCCTTTGATATCAGTGGGAAATCATATCCTTTAAACAGAAACAAAGATTTTCTTCCACAAGAAAACTATTGTCATTTAACATGTTCCCGCTTCTTCTTGAGGTATTTTATCAAACTAATTTGTAGTACCATTGTTTAAATGAGATACAAAGCCTTCATGCTGGGAAACATAAAATACACAAAGGTTAATGATAGCCTTATTGGGCATCTGTCTTTGTTCAACAGGCAACAGAAATGCCTATTGAAAGAGATACTCTAGAGGGTGATTCGGAATGCTGTCTGGACTCTGAAACATCCCATAGAGAGACATATCTCTCACCATCACTGTAGAAGAAGGCTGAACATTAACCATATTAGTCTATGTGAATGCCCCATGTTGTCACCAAAATGGGTGGAAGGGGGAAGAAGAAAAAGGACAAGAGGAGAAAAAAATAATTTAAAAAGCCCAAACAGCAACAAAAAAACCCACCATAACAGAACACCATCAAATGGAAAAACTCACCCTTGTCCCTACTCCTTACGTTCAAAGATACTTAGATTGGAAAGTCAAGCACTTATAAGGTTAAGAAATAAGCACTTATAAGGTTAAGAAATTTCTGACCAGAGATCATCTCTGTATGATTTAGCTAGCTAAAGCTTAGCTTCTTGTAGCAGTGGGGAGATGGATTTTCAAGGACCACCTGACAAAGTAGAGAATGTACTGGCTGAGGTATGTTTTTCTTTAGTTCTGAAGGCCATTGCTCAAAATGCAGTGACACCAGAGACAATGGTCAGTAAGATAGTGAACCATGAATGGAAATCAGTCTTACCACAAAAGTGAGGGATTGATCCACTATAATTAAAAAATAATCCCCATCATGGAAATGACAGTGCACAGGCACAGATTTACCAAGAGTGCTGTAGCCTTTTACATGGGAACCCTCCATTTCAAGTGACATGAAAAAACTCATCCATGTGCAGCTCCACCAAACCTTAGTCCACTCAGCATCAGTGAAGTCAGCGCATTAGGCCCTTTGCTTATTCTAGCTAAACTTAGTAGATTCCTTTGCGTTCCTTTTTTAATTATTATTTTTATTTTTGTACATTATACTCCTAGCTGTTGTCATTGTTCATTTGTTTGTTTTTGTTTCTCCTTTACCACAATGGAGTTTTTCAATAACAGCTGAAAAAGATTCTGTTCCAGATATGCCATATTTCATATATTATTTCTAAGGGTGTTACATTTTGAGATTTCTTTTCTCAGGAAAATCATAATTCATTGTCTTACCAGTGAAAGAGGAAAAAATTTCCCACAAAGGTAGGGAAAAAATCAGCAGTAAACAGTAAGGTGGCTGTTTAAAATAATTTTAAGTGTAATAATTCTTTCAGGTTTAATTTATAGTCACCTCTGTGTTTTGAATTATATAGGACTAGGCTGCAGCAGCCATATTTAAATTCACAGAAAGGTGTGTTTAGGGAGAAGAAGGAGTAAACCCTCCCCATTGTCCTACTTAGTGTTGCTGCACTTGCGTATTGCTTTACAGAAGCTACTCACCCAATATTACACCCACTGAGGAGCCCTCTTGTCTCCAGCCTTAACTTACTCGTCACCCAGAGAAGCTGTGCAAGCACAAAGCAGTAGCTAAGCTCTATGAAGCAACTTTCTGCCTCCGAGTGGCAGGCCATAGGAAATGACCATGCCCATCCAGTCTCCAATGATTTCTGTAGCTTGTTCCTAGATAGTACAGCGGTATGCTGCCCCTCAGAATAGACTGCTACAGGTCCCTGAAGTTTTGAGCCAGCCCGTAGCACATACACCGTGTGCCTGTCAGCCGTCTCCTGTTGCTCTCGTTCTGCCAGGAGTCCCACTGCAGGCATTTGACTCATGCATAGATGCTGCAAGGCACAACTGAATAGAATACAATCCCATAACGCAACAAAACAAACCAAAGAATACAACAGTGGGAGAATAAATACTCCATGGAACTCGTGCCAAGGTTACATGTTTAACAGTTTTCCACTTTACTGTCAATCATTTGAATCTCTTAGAGTGAGGGCAGACATTTTTATAGCACTTTCTGTTTAACATTGGACATTTGAAGTGGCACAGCAGAAAGGAAGGCGAGTTGTTAGCTATAAATTTTGTTTTGCAATGCGAAAGCTGCATAATAATGAATGATATAAGTTTTTTTCTATTTCCATTTTTCTTCTTTACCCAAGAAAGGACCAAATCATTCTGAAAACACATTAGAAGTCAATGACAAAGTAATAGAAAATGCTGACATTTGGAAATATCTTTCTGAGAAAGTTCTCCAAGTGCTAGTTTTCAGAATCTATTCCACCTGTGCAGATAAACCTGGAGGCAAGGAGCACAGGTGATGTCCTTCATACTGATTGAAAAATCAAATCTCATTAATATGAAGAAAGCGGTGGCTAAATATGTTTTTCATCACCAGAATATCTATATTTTTTCAGAGTGTTATTTAGTATTATTATTATTGTTAATAACTATCAATGATATCTTCGCATTTATACATTGCCTTTTCTCTCAGAAGGTCCCAGTGCCTGGGCACCAAAATCACTTCCCTAATCATGGTTATGCAGCCTTGATTTTTATCTGTGACCTGTGAATCTGCACAGCAAACAAGGAGACAAATTCCATGAATACTAAAGCATTTTGTGCATTTCAATTTGTTCCTATGAGCAAAATCTTCAGTTTCAAGATTTGGTATAAAGAAGTGGAAAAGCACAGTCTAACTTGGAGTACTTCTGAAATGTGAAGATAGCAATTGTGTACCTTCCCTGTTAAAAAGCTAAGCTTGTACTTAAATATACATCTACCTGATGTAAGTCTACTGTCAAGAAATGAGCCGCTTAGTCAAGCCGTTCATCTGTGTCCTTTCCACATCTTGGAATGAAGGAAGACTCTCCAGGACATGCATAGTCTCAGCCTAAGGTCAATACCAAAGACACCTGGTATGAAGAACCATTTACAGTCATTCTCCAATGAATTTACAGGAAGCCAAGCCAAATATATTAATCAAACACCCAACTTCTAGGAGTATATGATTAATTTAACTGGGTCTTAACTTATTCAACAATATAATGTTCAGAATCTCTGTTTATTGACTACAGAACATATACAGGATACTTTATAAGGACACATACACACAGATACATGTGTGTATGTTTATATCTATTTATGCAGAGATTTATAGTGATTTTAAATGTATGTGCCTAAGGTATTTAGGAAAGTACTTAAGAAGAGTGTTTCACACAGATGACTAAATTTGAGAAACCTGAAACTTGTCCCAAGTTTTCTATGTGGTGAAAATATGTACGAAAATCGATAACTAAAGGGAAAAAAAAAAGAAAAAATAAAACAAGAAAGAAGTCATCAAAACAAACAAAAATACCCTCAAAATCATAACATGACAAGAAAAATATATATTTGTTAGTATAGATATCCATTTGTTAGCTAGATATAATTGGCTGAAATATTAAGCATAAACAGCTGAAGTGAATGTGTAACTTTTTCAGAGCTTATATTTTATGATGAAGGCTTTTGCAGAGATTATTGTCTTCATCACAGCTGCTGCTATTGCTCAAGGAGAAGTATGTGCTTTATGAAAGAAAAAATCCAAACACAATAAGAATCTTGAAGCTGAGTGTTGTTTCTGTTGAACTGTGAACTTGAGGTTGAGTGTAAGTTTTACACTGACTTGACTGTAGTCACATGAACTCCCCATTTTGTAGAAATATTAGAACACGAGGAAAGACTGAGAACACCTCTGTGCCTGAAGGAAGAAAGCAGGCTATGTATAGTAGGTTTGCTCTCTTTGGAGGAAAAAAGAGAAAAGAAAGCATAAGCAGAGGTAAAAGTACTTGTTTTGTTAAAATAACATGCAACTTGAATACCTTGTATTTCAAAAACAGAAAGATGAGTCTTCTGGATTTTTTACTACAATAAAATGTTTCTAACAGAAATTTCCATTTTCCAGATTTATTTTATGTATATAGAGACAGATAGACATACAAACACACATCTTTAACAGTCAAGTAGCAAAAAAGAAGTAACCAACTCAACTAACAATCATCACTTAATGTTTTCTAAATACTGTATAGTTACTACAAGGGGCCAGTGGAAAATTCCTATACAAGGAGTTATTCAGCAGTTATTACAGCCTTTATTTTATAGAAAACTTCACCTACAGCAAGGGTGGGGGAAGGAATGGACAATGGTGAGTCTGAAGCCAGGGGCAGATGGTAATTATAGGTATATTTATATTATAAACTGACACAGCATCCTGAGATAGACTTCTTGAGGCTACCATAGATGGGCTGCCTGATTCTCTACAGTGAGCTCCCAGTAATCCCAGAAAAGTAACAGTTCAAAACGTTTTTATAGTATGCCCACACTGCTAATGTAAATATATTCAGGATTGCTCTTTGGCACTGATATGAACAGGAATGGAGCAATCATCACGTGAAAGGCTTCTGAATGGTTCAGAGCAGGGTGTCATGCTGTGATTGCTTACTGAGATAGAATTCTTTGGAGGAAGCCATCCTATGAACATTAATTAAATTCAAGGGTTTGTGCATCTGGCACTGCTTCATTTACTATAGAAGACTTAGACTTTAGGACTGTTCTACTAATGCAGCAGAAATAGGAATCATTAGGACTCATGGTTAAACTGTGGCCTGGACCAAGCCACTCAGAAAAAATTCTTGATATACAGTTCTTGTACATCAGTTCTTGATGCATGTTCTTATACTTTGGTACAAGAGCTGGTCATGAGACCTTTTCCAAATATGGGGAAATTGTTGGAGAGGGAACCACATATTCCAGACATTCATTCCATTTTGAGCAGGCTTCTCAACAGTAAGTTCAGATAAATGTGATGAAGGCTATGTAGAAGAGGAAGAAAAATGGAAGTTTGGAGCTTTGGGGCTTGTTTTTTTGGTGTCCAAAGAAAGCTAAGAGAGAGAAGGGCAAAGTGAGCAGGAAATTCAGAAAGTACAGAGGGCAGGAAACTGATTTGAGGAAGCTGGGTTTTGCCAGAATGGGACCTTTCCTGATGAGCACCATGTCGTGATTTGAGGGGCAGAAAAACTCCCAAACTCACATTGCAATCTTTTTGAAACATACTTGCTCTAATCAGAACTAAATTGTATGGCTTGTTGATGGACAATTTACCAGTGGCTGCTTTCCAATCCAGCAACTATTCAGACAAACAAATTACAACACACTAGGAGGGGTAAGAAATAGGAAGAAGAAAGCTCAGTTCACAGAAAGCACTGAGAACAGGACATATTGTTCTGCTGATTGTTCCTTTAAGCATGGATAATCATGTACAATGATGTATTCACTTTAAGAGGATTCTCCATGTGGAAAATGTTCTTGAAAGGTTTAAACACCGTGAATGATCCAAAACTCATCATAGTGTCATGGGAACAGGGGCAACTTAGAAGGAAGCTATAAAAAAAAGGGAAAGTAAAAGGGAGATAGCAAAGGAGAAGAGAGCTTTGCAACGTGATGCAGACACGATTAAGAGTACTCTGAGTAGGGCCAAACAGTCTTGACTGATGCAGTGAAGGTTAAGCCTTCTTCGGACAGAGGAAAACATCTTTCAGGATGTTCTCTTTGAGTGACTAAAAGCCAGGCTAAGCTGGGGGTGGCTGCAAATACGAGAAGGGAAAATTCCCCTGAGGAATACTAGCAAAATAATTTGTGCTATTTAGGAGGGGTCCTGATGAGGAAATGCAAATGATTTCCAATGTGTATAGATCATAAAGCTCCTTGAAAATGTCAAATATATTTCAGTTACTTTCTCTGTCCCTTTCTCTGGCACTCTTCTCCCTTTTCTCTTCCCCCCTCATTTCTTTTAATCCCCTTTTTTTTTCCTTCCTTTCTGTCTCCCCCAGACCCCTTTTTTTTATTCTTTCTCTATCTGAAAACAACCTGGGCAGAATCAGGCATGACAGCAGTAGTCCTACACAGAAGCCAGAGACCGGGGCAAAGGAGCACAATGGAGTGAGTGCATGAACTGCCTAAGCCGAGGTTGATCAGCTGGCACTCAGAATACAGTGCTTTCATGAACACTTATGTTTGAGGAGGTCATCACTTGTCTTAGGAAGATATATTTCATATTTTTTGCACAGATTGTTTCTTCTCAGCTGGGCTGGGTTGGGATTGAAAATCATTCTGTTATTTTTAAATCAGATCCCTGGACTTGTAAACTATAGACCAGTTGGTCTAGACTCAGTAGTGAACAAGGTTTTAGAAAATACTTTGATAGAAAAAAATATTAAACATAGAAAGATAAGAAAGATGAAATATATGGGTTTACCAAAGATGGACTGCCAAACTGAACTGATACCGTTCCATGATAAGATAACTGATTTTCTAGACAAATGAAATTTAATAGATTTAATCTACCTGGAGGTCAAGAAAATATTTAATATGGTTCATGCTAGAAATTATTATTGAAGCTAGAGAGGATGGGGATTAGTTGAGGAGTTAGCTGAGGAACTATAATTATGTAGGGAGATGGCTGGTGCATTATTAGGGAAGGGGAACAGTACTCTTGATCAGACAGGCTAGAACCACTGTGCCCTTTTCATTACGTGGATATGGGAGTATGTTATTTCAGACTGCTGGTGACACAAAGCCAGACACTTTGTCAACACAGGAGGGAATCAGGGTACTGCAGAAAAGGAGGAGACTGAGGAATTAAGTAATAGAACTAGAAAGAAGTATATTAGGAAAAGTACAGTGTCTTGTACCAAGTCACAAGTCGTCATCTGTGCTGTATGATCAAAGTCCTTGAACTGGGAATAAGAGAGGAGGGAAGAAACAGGAGTATATAAACTGTGCACATTAGCTAAAGTGAGGTGTCAATAATAATAATAATAATAATAATAATAATAATATTAACAACAACAATAATAACTCTATTAAAAGGAAGCATGACTCTAATTTTACAAGTTGATTTGTGACTTCAAGAGGTATTCCCTCTGGTTTGAAAAAGGTGTTGGAAAAAATCAGTTTAGGCTGGACTAGAACTATGATTTGGGAGTGAAGAGAGACCCTCTGAGAGAGGAGTAAGAGAGCTTGACTGATTTAACCTGGGAAAATATGGACTGAATAAAGGTATAACTTTTCCTTTATAAATACATTGAGGTGAGAATATTGGGACTGTTAAGGAGAAGTTATGCAAGCTAGAGCCAATGTTGCTGGAAAAAAAAAAAAAATCATATTCATTTATTTATAAATAGTAAGGCTGAATATTATCTTTCCAGAAAGTGAAACAAGATTCCTCAGCATGAATGGCTGCAGAGAGTTGGGATTATGAAACTCAGGTTTGCTGCCTGAAACCTCGGAATAGCCCTGATAACTTATGGTGATAAATGATCTGTCCCTTACCTGTAACTTACTTCGCTGGTACATTACACCTTCAGTGTTTTGTAGATAGTGGCCCCTCACAGGAAAAAAGCTGGAGAATAGCACATCACCCTATACAGCCAGTGTTTCTTCTGGAAGCTGTGTATATGGGCATACAGATGAAAATTCACCCTGAGATGACTCATTGTAATCACCTGTCTCCACTCTCCAGACACTGCTACCGCACCTGCAGACAGGTTCTGGAAATTAAATTTGTAATTGTTACATACTGCATATAAACAGCTGGAGTCCTTTCCTCTGCTCTCCTCTGAAGCAATGAAATACAAGAAAATTACATTGGGTTTGAATCGTTGTCACCAGTTAGAAAAAGAAAAACATAAATGGAGAAGCTGAGACACAAAACTTGGACACACTCAGATGCTATAGAAGTTGTAGGGGATGGAAAGAAAAAAGAAATATTTCCCATCAAACTGAGAAAAGAAAAAAAAAGACAACTTAAGGTTTCCTTAATCTTTACTTTAGGGAATAATATCAGTTCTTATGATTTCAGACTATAAACTTTTTGGGGATAAGAAGCTAGTCAAACACACAAGTTCAAGTCTGTGATTCTTTTCAGTCTTCCTGTGTGACTTCAGGCAAGCTGCTGAAGGTAAGCTGCAAAGAGAACCCGTTGGACCCTCCAGCTTCAGCACTTGACTATCTCTGATAAATCTCATATTTCTTTCCAAGCAAAGTGATTCATAAACCAAGCATCAGGTCTGCAGACTACCAGTGCAGGGACTTTACAAGTAACTAATTACAAAGCCCATGTACCAAGCAGGCAGCAGAGCTAGTCAACAGGCAAAACTAAATCCAAGAATGTATCTGAACTATCTTCCCTCTTTAAGGTGAAAAATGTCTGAATTACTGTTTCACATCTGCAATCTGTCCAAGATCAGAAGACTGGGATATCTCCTGATAGAAGATGGGTGATGGATAACCTGGTGCATTGATAGGGTCTGTCTCCTACCATAAGATCAAAGTATACAGCTAGCTAATAGCACCACACAGACCAATAGACATTTCTGCTAAACCCTAGTAAAAGGGTGTTGATGAATTAACTTTGTACTCTTAGGCCTTGTGCTGCATAAACTATTGACTACAATTCTAACCTTAGTCCAGATATGTGATCTTCTACAGGTGGGATAGAACCAGCCTCAAAATATAAAACTATCACTTGTGTACTCCAAATTGAAACAAATGGGTTTTGTGCCCTCACCTGAGCTACATTGAACTTGTACTTCTGCATAAAGGAGGAGGTACAGGCATTAAATACAGTCGAACTACTAGACTGGAAACAGATAATTTTTTTTGAGATGGCAATGACAACTTCTGCATGCTCACCTTTTGGGTAATGAACACACAGAGAATATGGGATCCTTAACCAAAAGGAATACAAAGGTATATCATCCGCTCTGTGGAGAATTCCTTAAACACCACATTATACAGTAAAATCAATTATGGGGTAAAAGAGTTTGGCCACTCTCACTGCAGTTAAGAAAACCAACATGGAGGTAGCAAGAAGACAATTCAGAGTGGGCATAACTCTATTTTATGCTACGCTTCTCATAAAACCCTCAAATTATAAACTCCCAGATTCTAGAAATAAGCCAGTGCTGGAGAATTCTGAACTACTTTATATGTCTTGGGGACATAAATCCTTTTCTGATACTGGAAAATTTTTCAGCCCTAGTCTCCTTGCACTTCAGCCCCGTACTCAGAAGAGCTGCAGAAGAAAAAACACCCTACTTCATAAAGATGCTGTGTAGAGAAGTATATAAATTATTGAGATCTGTTCTGATACAAAGAGGTCATATATGTATGTGCGTCTGCATCAGAGGTAGCTAGCTAGAATTGATTGCTACATGAATAAACATTTACAGCTTCAGGCTCTGCAACAGTAATGTCCCCTCTCTCATCTTGTCTCTGAGTTTCTAAACAGTCATGTCCTGCATGACTTTTTGCAGACTATATATTGGAAAGGGCAAACTCTTGCTATTCTTCTGTGCTCTACACTAAGCCCTTTCTGCCCCCATTACTGTTTGATCTTTTACAAGTTTATCCTGCTATGAATTATAGGATGTAATTAAGGAAGATGGTTTTAATCCTTCTCTTTGTAATGTACAATCTATTTATTCAAGAACCAGCTACATGATATTGTGAATTTTGTACAGTCTATAGCTAAGGGTGACCAAATCAATTTCTCGGGATAGAATAAATCCTCCTTACCCTCACCCTTCAAACTTCAGACTGAACTTGATCCAAACATCCTTTTCTCCAATTTAGAAATCTTCATTCATTTTAAAGTTTCATTTTCATGTGAAAATGCTGTGAAATAGATTTTTTTCATGGTATTTTCCACCATGACCTGAAGTAGAAAGTACCAGAAATACCATGAGGAAACTCACCTCTAGACTGATTTCCAGGCAAGCTTGCCTGGGAAAATTCATGAATGAAATTCAGGTGAAATTTCTGGGAGAACCCCCAAATGCAAGGGTTCACTTTAAGGGGTAACTACAAAGGTGTGGGCAAGACATAATAGTAAGGGGTTACACCAGAAAACATAAATCATTGTCCTTTTAAGCAAAACATGACTGAGCTAATCTAATTTGAGAGACTTCAGATAGTAGCACTAGTTGTGCCTAGGTTGCTGAGCAAGGGCATTCTGCTGTGTTCCACACCGTTCTCTCCCTGAAAGTCCACACTGAGGGACATACTACAGAGTTTGTAGAGTCAGTCTATTCCTGCCCTGTGCTGGGGTTTTATTCTATGGAAAACAAAGCACTTGGGGGAATGACACATGCCCTAGCCTCACCCTGACAAGCAATCAGTGTACAGTCAAGGCGTGCACTTCAACACAGTTGTTCCTTCATCCTCCAGTTTATATAGGCACAGCAGTAGCACTTTAACATAACTTTTAGCTTCTTGAAGTAATGTTTAGAAGCATTGTTCCCATGCTAGGCATTATAAAACCATGGGAAGAAAGAACTGTGCCCCCCGAACTTCAATTTGATGTAAGAAAAGGGTAACGCTAAGATGGAAGCAGAGCAGTGGGAAGAGGTTTTGTATCCTAGCCTTGGCATCTTGCCCAGATCATTCAACAGCTCTATTTGCACCTATTTTCTATGTTATTCTTTGCTATCTGCACTACTAAGTAATGAGGGCTGGAAGTTCCCAGGCCTTCAGCGGCATGGCTCTTCAGGCAGGGCTGCAGTGATTCCATCTCTGATACAGGCTGGAGTGCAGACTGATCTGGAACTTACAGACACATTAGTATGCTACACTTTCCCTCAGACCAAAGAAAATTTGTCCCGGGTCTCCAGAATCCTCTGACACAACTGGATGACAGACTGAATCTGAAGCTTTGTGCAGCTATAAACCATTGTGCTCCTGTTCAAGCCATGATGGAAAACATCTATGGACAGGGATGGGTTGGCTGGGGACTGTTAGGCTACTGGTGAATGTTGAAAATCTGCTGGAGCAGGGAATGGTGATGTAGTGACCTCTACATACCTAAATCCTATAGAAATTAATTCTGGGATAAGTCCAGAGAGACATTATTGATTCTGACAGAACTGTTTTGGATGCATAGCCATGTAACTGAAAGCATGAACTGGCCCAATATGTAATCTTCTTTGGGATGAAAGGCACTATTTAAATGCAAGATGCTAGTATTAGTATTAGTATTAGTATTAGAATTAGAATTAGAATTATTAGTATTACTACTGTTATTCCCTTTTAGGGCTAATGAAGCCTGTAGCTTTCATCTTCAACCAGAAGGAGAGGGTGGAGAGAGAGTGATCTTTTTTTCTTTAATGATAGAAAAAAAATTAAATAAGATGTAAGGATGCCATTCAAAATAAATGTCAGTGGGAAAATAAAAAAAAAAAAAAGAGAAAAAATGAAACAAGAAACCAAGCAAAACTGAAGTAGATTTGACCCCAAAGGAGCTGAAATTGAGTTAAAGTTTACTACTGAAGTCAGGTTTCCCTTGGGGGGTAAGCTGCCATTTAAGCTATTTCTTCTCTTTTACTTGTACAGTATAATTCCCCTAATACAGAGCTATAGGTCAAAAAAGAGCTCTACTACAGCCAGGCTCCAATTTCCATCTACTAGCAACAAAAATCTCCCCTTGTATAAAATGGCTTAGTATTATTTTGTGGAAGAATTGACTCCTAAATACTACCTTAGAGATGAAGAAGGTAACCTGTATCCTGGTAGTCTGAAGCAAAAGCTACTTCTTCAGTGCACTACCTCTTGACAGATTATTCACCCAAGTCTGCTACTGACTCACTGTGTGCCTCTTCATCTGCATTTTGTGCTTAAAAAAAAAGGTGCTTGCAGCGTATCCAGTCAATTTTTAGAATGTGACTGTTAATTTTACTTTCTCTCCACCTTTTCTTGAATTATGTTCTCTCCCTCCTTCTCACCTCTCCCTTTATCAACAGCCATACACATAAACATCTCTTCTGTTGATAAGAAATCCCACACAGACTGACAACTGATTGGACTGTGCCAGAGGCATAATTAAGCAGCTGTTAGACCTGACACTGATAATGAAAGAAAGGAGCAAACTGACACTAATCAAACAAACAAATAAACAAAAATACACCGGAAAACTCCATGTATACATTTTCTTTCAGCTATAGTACTTGACAGTGCTACTTGTAACAGCAGGTGATAAGGAAGCTTCAGACAGAAGAGTGATTTTTAAGTTGATGGTGCCCCTTTAAAGACACACAGGGAGACTGTATACCCCACTGTGCTGGCATCAAGCTTCATTTTTCCTTGCCTTCCCTGCTCTGAAAACCAGCTTGTTGCTGCCACAGCATAACCCCCGGCAGAGCCTCTGTTAGTGAACAGAACTAACTTCAGACTCTGATGTTGCTTGTCAAGGCTGAGAGGGTGTGATCTGTCAGTAGGAAGAAGAGAGGGCTGAGCCAGAGACAGGTTTTGTGCTCTCTGGGTGTGCTAGAGGGTTTTTGATATGGAATCAACTACCCTGAATTCCTTGCATGCCAGAAGGAGATTAAGACTAAATTTAAAAGGTGTTTATAGGTTGTTTAGAATCACCCTTTGCTGTGTTTCAATACCTGTGGGAAAAGGAATTTTTCTGAAGTGTCCACACTCTACAAATGAAACTCTTCTGGACAGTCTACTTGAAAACTTAAGTGCATCCCATTTGTCTACTTTTGGGTTGACCCTTTTCCTCTTTTGCTAAGATTTCCTTAAAAGGTTGTCATGGGCATGCTAAAACCAGGAGTCTGTTTTCATTTATTTAACAGCAAAAAACCAAAGGTTTCTGTTTCTCAGACTCAGTTTTTCATTGCAGCATTTTTCAGTGCTCTGTTATTCCTATTATCTATTGCTTTTTTGGTTGGGCCAACATATTATTCCAACTGGAGGAGCACAAATTGTGCAATTTTGAAGAGAGGACTACAACACCACAAAGTCTTATGCTAAAGAGTCAGGAAGGTGAGATGACAAAAAAAGTATTGCTTTCTGCCTCTCTGTAAAAATCACATGTTCTCACAGCATTACAATATAGGCCCTGGGAAATCAGCAGAAATGAACCACTCTCAAGATCCCACTTACCTTGAAACCAGACAGATTTCTACATCCTGACTGTCCTTTCTATCAGCTTGTTTGTCTCTGTAATGGGAGTGATACTATCAATGAACCCATGATCATCCCTAGCAGTCAGGAGACGATGGCTCCACTAGCTGCTCAGAGCTGGTGGTACAATAAAAGTTCCCCTCCTTCTGTATAAGATAGGTGGGTCTGACTACAGCTAGAATGATCTGACAGCTGACAGCTGATGACTCTCCTGCCTCTGGACATTACTTTCTTCCTTGCAACTTTTCTATTTACCTTAAGAAAAGGGGAGAGCTAGAAGAAGGCTTAATTTGATGTTCTGTTTACAGTTTACAGAGACATCACAGTAGTACCAACCAACAAGTATGATTTTACATGTCACTGGGGATCAGATTTACAACTACAAAAGCCACTAGTACTGAGAGATAAAGCACACACTAATCACTGGGTTAAGTCACCTTCCTGAGACATAGAAAAGATTTCTCCTCCATCTGAGGTTTACACCAACTGAAATCACAAATACACTTCTTTTGTTATGCCATCTTGATTATCAGTGAGGACTTGAAACAGGTGAAGAGAAAATTCAAGCTTCTCTCTCCTGTACTAAAAGACTTCAAGGTGTACTGCCATTAGAGACTTCAAAGTAAAATAAAAGTTAAAAGACTACCTACGTTGACATGATTTGTCAGGATAGCATGTGTATGAGGGCACCATAAGGCATCCAGGTAGGATTCAAGCCTGTGGCCTGCTTTTTGCTTGTTCACTCTTCTCAAAGCAGATACTGATTGAGAATCATAACTGGAGCAAAGGGATTCAAAACATAGACCAGAGAGTTGTTCATCCCGCAGCGCAGAGTTATACTCTGGGACTCAGTACCACAAAGCATTGTAGACACTGAAGGTTTTCATGGCCTTAAAATGCAACAGGGAAAAATACTGGAAGAATAATCCGCTGAAGACTATGAAATATGGATATTACATATTTGGCTGTACAATTTCCAGATCTGCCACTTGTTAACATCTGAGAGAGTATGTGGAGGAAGCATCAGTCACTACCTGACTTGATATGCTCCTTCTTAGTATCCTTTATTGATCTCTGTCATGGACAGAACTTCAATCCGACCTAGTAAGACAGTTCTCCTGCACTTGCATCACCAAGTGAAAAAAGAAAAAAAAAGAGTGAGAGACAAAAATTATTCCAATTGTGCTTACAGCCTGGGGCAGAAAATTAACCTTGATTTTTTAAACTGCAGCCGTGTTCCAAAGCCAAGGACCACCCTTCATTGCTCATGACTCATGCTAGCAGACTGGTGGAGTCAATACAACTGCACTGTTGAGCAATTTGTCTTTGTCACACAAGAAAGGGAAACGAGATCAGGACCTTCAATGTTTACTAAGGTTCCCAAGCCTTTCAGGTGACCTCCTTCCTTGTGGCTATTTATGGTTTCCCAATGTAACCAAGTGGAATTTTAGGGGGTTGATTAATTTTTCTTTTAGTTTTTTGCCTTTCTTTGATCATGAAACTCAGAACAAAACCTGTAAGAAGTGAGAGGGAGACAGTGAGGGAGAAAGGAAAGGAGAAGCCCCAGGCAGCACCAAAAAGAGTCAGTCTGTATCCTTTTGTTCCTCTGACCCCAATCCACCCAGATTTAACTGTGTAGATTTGTGTTTGAAAAGAAAGCAGCAAACAGCTACTTCTTGGATACTGTTTGCATGAGCACAAAATATTCTATGTTGCTCTTTCAAGAGGACCTTGTTTACACAGGATTTTAATACAAGTGTCCAACAAGGTCAAAAAGAGTGACCCTTTGAAATGAAAAGATTAACATTTTTATAGATAGAAGAGGAAAATAGGCAACTTGCAGTGGAGCATGAGAATTCTATCTTGGTTTTTTCTTTCTTTTTCTTTTTTTTTCCTTCACAACAAATAAGGTTTATGGATTGCAAAGAGGACTGCCCCATTAAGAAAATAAGTCTTTTACAGTATTTTCCAATTTAAAGCTGCATGCAAGTAGCACTCAGGATCATCCAAGAAAAGTCTGACTCACTAGTTTTTCAATTTAGTTTGTTAATAGCCTGCCTTTCATAAAAGCATCAAGCACAATAACAAAAATACCTAAATCAATAGGATGATGCAGCAATGCCTCACAGAGATGATATTTTTGAAATAAATATATACCATTCAGCCTGGCCTGCTTGACATTAAATTTATATACTCAATAAGAAAGCATAATTAATGGTCCCAAACTGTATTTTCTTTCACCTATTTCACATCTGAAGAAGCTGAGGGTTTTGTCAAAAAGAGGGGGTGGGGTAGGAAGAATGGAGAAAGTGTTCCATTCATAAATGAAATGAATCCATTAAAAATTACTTTCTCCCCAGCTCCCTACCAATGTCTCCTGGGGAGTGGTGTGTATTTTATTAAGAAACAGAAGTGTGGAACGTGCTTGCATTTCACAAGGTCTGTAGCCAGGTGATTTATTTTCTCTCTTTTGCCCTGCCAACTCCCTGGCTGTTCACTAATTTTTAGGGAACAAAGGAAATGAACTAGAAGCCCTGATTTCCTATCGATGTCAACACATCTGTACTAGGGTCCACCCTATCTATCTACCCCTCTGTCCACCATGTGGACCTATAATCAAATTTAATTCGCTAATTTGATTTTCAATGTTATCTAAAGACTTCTAAAAAAATGAAGCTGGGTGTCCCATGTGATTTGGAGAAGAAGGAAAAAGTGTTGGGTATGGGACCATTTTTTGAATCAAAAGCAGTTTGGTACTTAATTTTCTTGAAGGTCTTTGCAAGTCTCCCTGTCCAGTGGGGAGGAAACTGAAGGGGGAAAACATATTGACACAGGGTGTCTTCAGGCAGCTCAACTAAGAGTGTCAGTTAGTGTCAAGTCTTCCTTTTCAAGCAAAGGAAACAGGTCAAGGTCAAAGTCATTGACTGAATAGCAGAAGGGTTAAAGTATTACTGCCCGCCAATTCTTCTGTTCCACCAAATGATTGTCCTTTCTGGAGCAAAGTCAGACAATATGGTTGATTCTTGGCCACACCAAGAGCCACTGCAGTTTTCACAGGAGTTGCCACATGCCTGTAGTGTTTCTTCAAGCCAAGCATGGAGCTGTGAGTTGGAGGGCAGAGCAGCAGGCTCGTCCTCCCTTCTCCCTACTCTAGTATGGCAGCAGAAGAGTAGGGCTGATAGAGATAGAGGGACAATGATGAGGTTCATAAATCACCTGTTGCTGTCTGTGACTATCTTTTTGCTTGTGCCTAGCACGATTTCTAAGGTTTTTTTCTCTCTATTTGCTATACCTGCTTATTAATTCTTTTAGGCCATGGAATGACTCATATCCTGTCGAGGTACAGACAAACTTTGTAGTGGAAACTTGCCTCCAGATTAGGAACTGCATAACCAGTGTTCCCAAACAGATGAACCAATAGAGGGCTGTTTTGGGAATAGTTAGGTTGTTGTGAGGCTATTAGGAATAATTCCACATGCACACTTTAAAAATTGCCTCTGGAAGGATCAGAGGAAATGACCATGGCATGTTATAAAGCTGACCTAGAACAACATTTTTGACCAGAGCACCACAAACATCAGTTCTGAGGCCAGTACTTGGAAATAGCCACCAGTGTTCCTAATAGGAAGGTAGTTATTTATTATATTATTTTGCCTTTCCAGTCACAATTCTTATTCCTACTTCACTTCTCACTGGAATAGTTTCTGGGAAGTGGATCTGACAAGTTGGTCCTCTTATGTTTAAGTTGCGAGCCTAAGATTTTAAGGAATATGTTACATACTCTTCTGTGTCCCATATGCTCGGATTTTTGCTCTGTGCTGTCATTTTATGCCACACATTTGTGACAGGTGGAAATCCAAGACACCCTAAAGGGTATTACACTCATGAAGAATCCAAGATATGGAACAGATAGCAACAGAAAACAGGAAATAAGAGGGACCTGAATAAGTTAACGTGAAATGTAGTCACTTCTAGAGTAATGCAAACTAATAATTTGAAAGCTAGAAGCTACCTAGCACCTGATAATCATATTTTAATCTAAGTTAATCATGGCTATTTTCAAATTCCAACTAATCAAACACAATAAAATATTCCTATGTTGTATGTAGAGTAAAAATCTGCTTTAATCAAGGAAAACTGAGGCACTGAAACATTCACCAATCATTTTTTGAGAAATGGATAAAATCTAAGAGGCTTAACTCCTACTCCTTTCCATGGCACTGGTCTTCACCCTATGGTCAGAAATCATAGCATAATAAGGTACATCTGAGTCCTGATTCACTTTTCATTCAATTCATCCTGAACAATAACAACAACAAACAAAAAAAAACAAAACCAAAAACAAAACAAAACAAAACAAAAAAGCAGAAAAGCCCAGCATTACTGGATGCTTGTGTCTGAGGAAAAATTACACAAACAGAAAAAGTAAAGAAAGAAAGTCCTCAGGATGTAGTCCTCTGCTTTGTCACTGAGCAGGTGTTGATTTTTTTTCTTTTTCTTATTTTTCTGCAGCATTGTCCCAATATCTGGTTAATACCAAACATAGCAACTCATTCATTATCCTGAATATCTTCTGAGCCAAACTCCACCCATAAATAGGGCTGCACTGAATCATAAATCTCTGTGGCTGGATGCCTGAAAATGCATGTAGAATCCACCACTGGCTTTGGACATAATAAATAATGAAAAATGAGGCTTGGTAGTTGCCATATTTTGTAATGAATTGTAGCTAGGGAAAAGAGACAACGGGAACTATCCTGAAACTTGCAAGATTAGATAGACCTATTTACAAAAGGGTTTATTTATGGTGGAATGAAATAGTCTTTGCAGAATTTTCCTTGTCACATAATGACTTAAAAACAGACATAGGAACTACCATCAAAAAAAAAAAACCCTAGAGAAAGAAAGAGAAAGGTGATACACCTCTGTGTCTCCTACAGAAGGTGTAATTAAATTGTTTCAATATTAGATTAAACATTTTCCTTCATCAGGAATAAAAATTTCCCATGGAACAATATCAGGTCTGATGAAATTTTGGCTTTGTAGGGGAAATATCTTTATGTCTATACAAAGCAATTTCAATCCCGGAATAGGAAATTTAGATTATATTTTTTTCTTTAAATTTTATTTTTCTTACAGCACATATTAAAAATAGATTGTGAACATAGCATCACAAGCAAAATAAAACAACTTGATATCTCAACATAGAGAGTTCAGTTTAACACAAATTTTTATTGTTTTTGTCCCAAAAATTATCATCCTGCAGGCCATTTTGAAACCTTATGGGCTGACTTCAGATCCAACACTGAACAATAATTATACAGCTAAATGAATAAGTCAGAATAACATAATATCTGTGGAACTGTGACTGCTAGTTTCAGCTAGCTCTACTAGATATTTCCAGTGAAGGTTTAAAACCACAATATAAGAGTCATTAAAATACCATCAGTTACAGTCACTAAACCATAGTATCTGATGTACTGTTTTATTTTTCTATGCCATATCTTTCATATTGTGCTGCAGCAAGTGTTGACTTTTTAATTGCAGTTGCAATATGTCATCTAATTGGGCAATATTGCAGTAAGGAAGATGCTCTCCCTGAATCCAGCTGGCAGTTAATTTACACCTAACACAAAAACGGCTGAAGTCCATGTCTTTAAAATGTGGAAGGAATGGCAAATATAGCCTCTTACTACAGGCTGTCTTGGATTTTCTATGTTTTTATTTGAAAATTAAGACTCAAACTCCTTCATTTTTAAATACAGGTTTGTGATTTTATTCCTACCTTTAAGAAGAAATAAGGTGTTACATTTCAAAAGTTAGTGTTTGTATCAAAATATGGAGTTGTATTTTTCATATTTTATTATAGATTAACTATGTTACCTAAACCAGAAGGTGTTCTAAAAGTCAGTTTAGGTGCTGAAATCTGAGAATGCAATACAGGATGCTTAATTTCAAGCCTACAGAACACTTAATTTCTAGTCAACTAATTCAGAAGACAGGTGAATTAAATCCATCTGAATTTTGAAATGCAAATTTACAATGGTACCTGACAGATGCCTAAACACTTGTTAAAATCTCCATCCTACAAAAGATTAAGAAGTTTTGAAATCCTGGAAAGGCTGAGTTTGCATGTTCTACATCTGCCTGATTTTAACTTTGGGCATAACAGCCAGAATCATTCATGTTCTTGGCCTTGAACAGCAGAGACCAGTAACTATAGCACTATCTCAAGATGCAAAAGTGCAGGGTTCAAATGTGCATATTTCCTGTCCCATGAGAGGTCTTTAGTTAATTAAGGAAGGTTTGAGAGTGTTAATCAGAATTAACTGAAACATGAACATGAAGAGAATGGTTTAAATATCTTTGTGAAGGTCCTGGCTTACAGCTTAGGTGGTCTTCAATTAGCTGTGCTTGCAAAAGAAACCAGGTTAACTCACTTGAGGCCACTTAGAGGGATTTTAGCCCAGACAGCAGTACATGGCATTCACACATGTCCTTCTCTAGACAAACCTAACTGTGATTTCACTGGTCACCACACAATTCTGAGCAAGTGATCTTAGCTGGCTGTGAAGTTCTTTTGTCTGAGAATGATAGAATAGTTTGGAAGGGACCTCCAGAGGTCATCTTATCCAACCATGTTCAAAGAAGGTTGTCGTGGTTTAGCCCCAGTCAGCAACTAAGAACCACGAAACCGCTCGCTCACTCCCCAGACCCCAGTGGGTTGGGGGAGAGAATCAGAAGAGCGGAAGTAAGAAAAGTCATGGGTTGTGATAAGAACAGTTTAATAACTACAATAAACCAGTAATAGTAGTAATAATAACAAGCATAACATAATGAAAAGGTAAATAATGGGGGGGGGGGGGAACATGGGGAGGGGAAAAACCTCAGCCAAATAACAAGTGATACAATGACTCACCACCCACCAACAGATGCCACCCAACCCTGAGCCGTGATCACTGCTTCCGCCTGCCAGCTCCCTGTGAATATACTGGGCATGATGTCATATGATATGGAATATCCTTTTGGTCAGTTTAAATCGGCTCTCTTGGCTGTGTCCCTCCCCTCCCGGCTTCTTGTGTGCCCAGCAGAACATGGGAGGCTGGAAAGGCCTTGACCAGTGTAAGCACTACTTAGCAACAACGAAAACCACAATGTGTTACCAATATTATTCTCATCCAAAATCCAAACCACAAAACTACACCAGCTACAGTGAAGAGAATTAACTCTATCCCAGCTAAAACCATGACACAGGTCCAACTGGATCAGGTTGCTCATGGAATATATAGGTTAAGTACTGAATATCTCGAAGACTGATATCCCACAGCCACCCTCATTCAGCATTTGACCACTTTCGTGGTAACAGTGTCATTCCTTATATCTGATTAGAATTTCCTATGTTACAACTTGTGCTTATTACCTCTTGTTTTGTACCTCCAAGGGCAACCAAAAGATCTCCCTGAGCCTTCTTTTCTACAGGTTGAACAAAGCCATGTCATATGTGGTCTGTTGCAGTCTCCTGTCCATCTGGAGCTGCTCTGCTGGACTCTCTCTGCTATGTCAGTGTCCTTCTTGTATGGGGGAGCAGTACTCCAAGAGAGGTCTCTCATGCAAATGGAGAGGAATAGTCTTCTCCCAAGGACTGCAGACTTCACTTTTGCTAATGAAACCCAGCATGCAGTCAGTTTCATCTATACAAGAGTACACTACTGGCTCATGTTCAACTTTTTGCCCACCAGGAACCCTCAGCTTCTGCAAAGCTGCTTTTTATCTAGACAGCACCCAACCCATACTGTTGTGTGAGGTTATTTCATCTCAGATATGATGGTAAGTCAGGCAGGGCAGTGAACTCACCGACAAAGGCCACAGTCCCACAGTACCTAACCAGGGAGAGCAGAGGGGGTCCAGAAAGCATAACCAGTCTGAGGTGACTGTCCAGTGGTTACCAAACAGGTTCCTCGTGGTGACACAAATCCAAAGGGAATAAGCAATCCAGGGCCAGGATAACATCTGCTGACAGTGACACAGGTCAAAATTATGTCCTGTGATTGCCGTGAAGGTCCAGCAGAATGAGTCATGCCTGACATTAAGCTGGGAAGTCAAGTTTGTAGGTCAGCATCCAGGCAAGTACCTGTATTAATGGGGTATACAATCAGGCGTGAGCATGACTGCAACACAGTGCAGCATAGCTCAGACACCTCAGATCGATGTCAAGAGCCCTGGATTGAAAGCAGCTCCCAAGAGCAGGGAGCCCCTGCCAATGACTCTTTTTCACAGCAATCTGAACTGAAATTAGGCACCTGAGCCATATCAGAACTGGCCTTAAGCATAGGCAACCAAACTAAAAGGAGAGGGGAGCACACTCAGGGCACTGAGACAGGTCAGCATAATGATCTATGAGGCAGCATATTTGGTATAAGTGCAAATAATTGCCCAGAGACCTCCGTGAAACTCCCAAATTTGTGTCTGATGTCTGATTTCCAGAAAACAGTTTTGAAACCTCAGAATTCTTTGACGGAGTCTATCTCGGAAACGTATCTTTTGCAATTTCTTTAATATTTGTTAAATATCTTACCTACTGTCTATGCTTCAGGGTTGTTTTAATTAACAAAACAGGGTTTTGCTGTGGTTTTCTTTTTGCCTGTGTCTACAGGTATTTTAGCACTAACAAATTACAAGGGAATATCCTGAATTTAGATAAAACCCCCAAATATGTAGACTTCTTCTCCACTTTACCCTTTAATTCCGAAGTACAGTTTGGGAAGTTGAATTAAAGTTTTTCATCACTTAATTGTCTGTCTGTCTAGTATGTCATGGTGACAAATGCAGAACATCCTGGGAGCCAAGCAATTTGCACGATGCAGTGGGATATGAATGATAAGGGACTGTCTGCAGTAGCGTTCCGTTCAGCTGAAAGTCCAAGTATTAGTGGCTAAGCAAAATATATAGTCTCAAAGAAGAATTTGTAGCACTGATGATGAGAATACAGGGTTACAGAATAAACCCAAATTTGAACTAGTCGAAAGGTTCTGTTCCTGGTGTGATACAGAATCCTTTCTAAGCTGAAGCTATTTTAATGTGAATCCTTAAGCCCCGTTATAATCACATAACAAGACTAATTCAAAATAACAATCAACCTAATCTGGTGTTTAGTACAATCAACTTAGAGATTAAGGTCCAATTTATAAATCACTGAGTACACTATCTACTTCCAGAATCCTTGAAAATTACATGCATGCTGTTGCCAGTCCACAAAGAAGCTCTTTAAATCCATGGGTCTCTAAATCAATGTCTTCCTGTACTATGGGGAACTTTCAGCCTAGTGCCTCACTTAGTTTATCCGGGCAGCTGAGACAACACACAGAAATATCAGAAGCAGATATGATGAGGAGAGGAAACTATGTGGAAGTAAGGGAAGCATTTCACTATCATTAGAGAAGCTGTACATTTTTTTTTTTCATTGACAGGACCATAGAACTGATTGGTACAATTCCCAGAAGGGAGAAAAATAGTACAGTAATATCAATAAGTGACTCTCAAAAATGGATCTCTCAGCTCCCATGACATCACAAAAGTCTTAAGAATTGCTGGAAAACTTTTGTGTAGTGCAGCTGTGAAACGCTCCCCCAAAAAATTCAATAGAAGTCATGGCAGTTCTGAGCTCTTCCAAGAACTCTAAAACTTTCTCCACAGCTCTCATAAAGTGAGTAGAGATGACTCACATAAAGTGATCTTATCAATGTAAAAGTTAGTATAGTAATTATACCATACTGATAGGAAGTACAAAATTGATTTTGGACATGTGTATTTTCTCTGCACTCATAGTTGTCATATTTGGTGCAATGGGCATCAGAAAGAAAGTACCTCATTTCAGGCTCCCATTTCTCAGTTCCCATATTATGTCTAAATTCTACATTGCCTGGAACTGGGGGCAGAAGGAGAGAAGCAGCTGGGACTTTTGTTTTTGCTTTGTTTGTGTTTGAGGGTGTTGAGATCTACCTTAGCTTTTTAGCAGAGCTGAAAGGGCCAGCAGTCTCTGAGGAACCTTGATGTATTTAAAATATATCAAAAAGAATACCATTCTAATACAATCTTCATACCCAATCTGAATGAAGATACTGCAATCTCTTGAATCATAGAATCCTAGAATCCTACGTTGGAAGGGACCTCAAGGATCATCTGGTCCAAGCTTTCTTGGCAAAAGCACAGCCTAGACAAGATGGCTCAGCGTCCTGTCCAGCCAAATCTTAAAGGTGTCCTGTGCTGGAGAATCCACCACTTCCCTGGGGTCATTATTCCAATGGCTGATTTTTCTCATTAAGAAAAATATCTTGGTTTAGTCTGGCTCAGCTACAGTCCCAAAATGCATTAGCTTTCACAAAACATCACAACAAAAGAAAGATTACTGTGAAATGTCTTTCATTAGTATTCAACCTTCTCTCTTTTTTTTTTTATTTATTTTTTTTTCTGCCCCTGCCCCAGATCCTTCAGCAGATATCCTCCTGCAAGCGGGCATTTCGAGCCACAATCCAGTCCTTATTCTTTTCAGTGAAATGTGGGGTTAATTACAAGCTTGGTATGTTGTGTTTTTATCACTCACTGTTTCCTAAAATGCCTGAATCTTTTTAGGCTCTCCTCCATTCTGCAGACATACACTTGAGTGCTTTCCACAAGTAAATATTGGTTTAGCCCTAAAACAAAATGTCCTGTCTATATACATTTTGCATAAGTGTATGTTGATAAATAAGCTAGCAAGTGTATGCATTACACATAAGGAATTTTTTAAAGAAGATCTGGATTTTATAGACTGTAAAACATGAATATTGCTCTATTTATCTTACTGTAGCTTCATGGAAAGGTGATGGTGGGGATTAGAATGCTGTGCTTCATATACATGCTGGAGCACACTATTTCCTTCCTCACACAGAGAAACCCAATAACCCACCTAAAAGACAGGAAAGAGGCAGGAAAAAGTAAATGTAAAAAATAACAAAATCATATAGAATGGTGTAAAACAGCTAACGACTGACTAGTAGCTTTAAATTAAACTGAATTCAACAGAAGTTATTTCTTCCACCCTGATTAGGCGTCATATGAAACATGAAGTCACACAAGACCTGCCATTTAGTACATGTTTCTAGTCCACTCATACAGATTAATTTCTAGAGCTTGCAGGAAACTCAACGTCTTGAATGTATTTCTCTTCACGGTATTGTTGTGAAGAAGCACTGACAGCCCTGTTCATAGATGGAGCTGGTGGGGTATGCAGATATGAAGTGCTTTGTAAAGATCCCACAAGAAATCCAAAGCAGGGAAAGGAATAGGAGCACTTTCAACAGGGCAGGACAGGGGAAGACTTGCAGAATCTTTTTTTAATATGTAAGGTTTTTACCTATCCTTTTCAGAAATTGAAGTCTTTAACATACCCTAGTTATGCTGGCTCAGTGTTGTGCTTGAGTTAGGAAATGCACATCCTCATCATGGCTGAGCACTCACTGAGATGAAGTCTGGCCAACTTAAAGAGTTAACAGAACAAACTAAGTCTGTTGCTCTGTGCACCTCTACACCCTGAACCTGTATCTGATGCAGTAACCCCTGTATCATCATCCCTTTCTGGTTTTAAATCATCCACCATAGCAGTATCCTAGCCTGACATAAATGTCTGAAATCACCATAATTATCAATTATTATAACACAAATGGACAGAGATATCTTTTGGTTTTATCACCTGACAACAGTACAACATTTTGGGTGGCTTTCATCTCATCTAACTTCAGTTATCTTCAGTATAGATGTAGTTGATCCCAGAGATAAAAGATCTTTTTGAGGAATAATTTATTTGACCCATTTTGCAGATCTATTCTGAGGTAAATTAATTGCACCCTAGTACTGTCTAATTCTTCTGGTGACAATCAGTGAAGACAGAGTTTTAATAGGATCTTCTGCAATGTCCACATTTAGTGAGCTGAATTCCGCCCACTGAAACAAGGAAGGTAGCCAATTTCATCTTCCTCAAATACAGGCTGTCTCAGTGTGAGCACCTGATCACGTTACTAATTCAGCTGTGAGATTTTTCTCTAATTAACAGGCCTCATTCTATCTTGCTGAAAGGGGAATGTGATATTCTCCAGTGGGATCTGCGCTGCTGCACCTCCAAGTGCCTGGCAGATCTCATGTAAGCACATAAGAACATCAACTGTTTTCTTAG
>NC_087548.1:9446862-9561414 GCF_963921805.1 Phalacrocorax carbo | reverse complement strand
GATGCTCATACACAGGCGAGGCACATCCAGCTGGCTGTTTAGACTTGGTGCCCTAATGAGGCATGAAGTGAAATGGGTAAGTACACGGTAGGGGAGAGGAATTGAAAGGAAGGGACTAAAAAAAAAACCAAAAAATAAAGAGGAAGAGAGCATTCTTATATTTCACACACATGATTTAGATGTCTGAACGAGGTCCCAAAATAAAAAGGCTAATATGTTATAAAGTATATGTATGCTTTTTTTTTTTTGTCAAATACTCATGAATCACAAATTTAATGTCCTTCCTTTCCCTTCCCTTCCCTTCCTTCCCTTCCCTTCCCTTCCCTTCCCTTCCCTTCCCTTCCCTTCCCTTCCCTTCCCTTCCCTTCCCTTCCCTTCCCTTCCCTTCCCTTCCCTTCCCTTCCCTTTCCCTTCCCTTCCCTTCCCTTCCCTTCCCTTCCCTTCCCTTCCCTTCCCTTCCCTTCCCTTCCCTTCCCTTCCCTTCCCTTCCCCATTTCAGGTTTTTTTAGTATTTCCTCAATTATTTTTCATTAATATTTTGTATTTTTTCTTGTTATGTAATTATTATTATAAAATGCTATTATTATTGTATTTGGTATTTAAATGGAAATTGTGGAAATATTACTGAACAGAGGCAACCCCAAAACTGTACAAAATTACATTAAGATATATTAATAGACTGGGCTATATTACAAAAAAAATGAAAAAAAACCCCAACCCAGTAATAAAAAAATCACTCATGCCAGTCCAGCTGTGAAGATGTCATTAAAAAAGAAATGACAGAAACAGGGTTACTGTTATGCAAACTATACAGAAACTTCATCCTTCTACAATGCTGTAGGGAGTATTTCCAATTGCAGAGCATCAGCCTGTGCTGGATCTCATACCTACAACACCAAAGCTTTGATCCCTACCCCTTGAGTTAACTCTGATAATAGGAAACAATAATAGGCCATAGCCTTCGAAGTTGAGTAGTCATAGTCATTAAAATGTGGTCCTAACATGCACCACACAGGGCCATTCAGTGTGCAGAAATATTTGTAAGATATTTCTGAAACCCCATAAAATATTTATATTTTAAGGTTTATTAACTATGTGTCAGAAATCTCTAAGGTTCCAGCTACATTACATCTATAAATGAATCTGGGGAGCCAATTAAAAGTGGTTATCCTAACAAGATTACAACATTGTAAAAAGCTGCAGTCCCTTCTGACATGTAACTCTTAGCAGTCAAAAACCTGAAGTGACACTGTTAAGATCCAAACAGAGGATAAATATTATCAGTGTTGTCAACAGAACTGTGTTGCAGAACAATTAACTCTTTTCATGAATACCTGGCAATATAATTATAGGGATACAGGCAGGGAGTCTTTTACAGCAGTCCTGGTTTAGACTGCAACAGCTGGAATTTTAAAAACATTCCGTCACCAAGTCTAACAACAAACTTGACTTACCAAGTTTAATGTCTCTTTTCAAATTCAGTTAAGAACAAGCATAAGCTTGTCTTCAAACTTATTTATTCCTAAGATTATCATTGCCTGGACAGGTGTCTAGGCACAGACCACATGTGAGCTATCACCCCTGTGGTGGCAGGGCACAGATTTGCTCGGTGCTCTGCCTGGCATTCAACTGCCCCCTCCTTCTGGTCAACATGGATTAAGCCAAGTCCCAGCTGACATGCAGATATCTCCAGGTTTGCTCTTCCTGTGTACAGCAAAGGCATTCTGCACTGGAGTTACTCACCTATCATTTTATATCTACAAAGTAGATGTGTAATGTAAGCTAGTTGAGTAAGCGCCATGATTAGCAGAGAAAGAAAAGAGATTGACCCTTCCAGCTTGCTGTACACCTGATATATACAAACATCGTGTTAAGCATGGGTGTGTTATATAAACGCTTATTTCCCTTCATTGTCTTTAATGGGAACAAAGGGTAACTAACTCAAATGTCAATGTCTATGCTGTAAGTGTTTACATTTAATTTGAAGAATCCTGACACTTGTGTCACTTCTGATTGGGTTTGTTTTCCTCTTTCTGTGTGCTCAAAAGCTTAGCCCTAGACCTAACAACAAAAGGTTTGCTTACCTCCATTTCTTTTGGGGGCCAAAAGTTTAGCTGCTCACTGTTACTGTCTCTGTCTTGCTGGGAGGTGGCATTTCTTTTATGGATCTGTGTAACGCATGAAATTGAAATTTATTAGGAGGCTGCTTTTCTTTAGTTCTTTCCCCAGCTACCTTCCTACCTTACTTTTCATGGTCAAAGGTAAGCGTGAATCTATCCTTGTCATGAGTGACAAGATTTCATTTTTTACTCTGTGGGTGGTAAGGATGGAGGTTGAAATGATGATGCAGCTCCTCTTCACCTCAGTCAGGAACAGGCTGTCTGCAATCCACACATTCAACATTTCTTTCTTCATACTTATTTTGTAAGCAAGTGCTATATTAGTGGGAAGAACCAGAGGATCAAAAAAAAAGGTACAGATTATTTCTCTTCCAGTGACTCCAAACAATCTTCATGGAGATCTTTTTGTGCTGGACTATTCGCGCATGTAGTGAATACATGTAAATACAGATATCAGTTACAGCAGTTAACATAATTTGTTTACATATAGACGGTTTATAAAAAGGAGTTTATAAGAGGGGTAAGGATTGTTAAGTGACACAAAGCAGAGAGGTTGTATTCAAGAACCTGCAGCAATCTTTGTCTTAGAAGGCTTGTTTTAGAAGGCTTGTATCAATTTAATAAACTGAAAGATAAAGTTATGATCACAATGCTGGTGATTTGGATATTTTTAGTCTTTGACACGAAGTTCTCTGGTAGCTTTTCTTCATGCACATACACAACAGGAATGCTAACCTAAATGGACTGGAAAGAAGTTGTAGGACCAAAACATCTGTTCTATGTTTTATAGACTCTATCTTGTTTGTGCAAATGCTGATAAAAACAAAAGAGGACTTCCACAATTTTCCAGAAAGGAAATCCAGTAGTCATGCCTAGATTCATCATAGCTGCTTTTTTGGAAACCTGTGGTCTGAGCTGTCCCCTGGAAATACTTGTCTCTTGCGAGGGACCATAGCAGAAGCCTAAGGCAACTGTGATCTTTATTTCAGGATTTTAGGTTAGTATTTGAAAACTGAGGAAAATAAACTAGTTTGCACTGAGGTCTATGTGGAGTTTGAGTTAGAGACAGGAATTTGATCTGAGCCACAAGGCCAAGATTCCTTCCTGTTTCCAAGTGGGGAGGTTGGGGTTGGAAACACAACCTGAAAAACAAGCCTATAGGAGATGAAAACAAGTTGGTAGTTCATTGTACTGGTCTTCCAATTTAACAGCCAGACTGAATAAAAAAAATGTGTGTTGCTTATAACTCTAGTCCTTACACACACTAAGAAATTAAATAGAAGGGACACTGGCTGTTTGTGCCAGTTGGCTTCAGTGCCAGAAAAGGGCTTTTGGAACATTCATCTGCTAGCATAAATGGAGTGTCAGTTGATCATTTAGAGCTCTCCCATGCCTTGAGTGAAAAGTTAGTAAGATATCTTTCCACATGTTCTACTGCAAAGCAGACACAACCATAACTGAAAAACACAAAGCTCTTCTCCTATTTCTTCAAACAAACAAACAAAACCCCTGCTCCTGAGAACATGCAGGCTCCTTACTTTTCCTTATTGGCTTGCAGATCTTTTAAGAGGCAAATGTAAATTCAAGATCCTATTTGATGTCCAGCCCCTTGGCTATGGAGAAGAGCAGCAGAGTTTAAAATCCTGACTTTAACAATCCTGGAAGGTCTTACAAACCCCTGTAGTCCTGTTATCTTCAACATTATATGTATCTTGGTTAACCTTGGTCTGTAAATTAAGGACAATTATCTCCTGTTATTCAGACCTCTTATGTCTGCAAATACTTGAAACCGGAGACTGACACATAAAAAAGTATTGCAAGGCCAAATTAAGAGACACATGCACATGGTAAGAAGCATGAGGAGGGAGGAGGCAGAGCAATGGAAGTAAATGGAAGTAAAAATCATTAAATACATTTCATCATGAACGAAGAAGGAAGTCTGTCATTATTCCTTTAGAAGTACAGGATTTGAAGACAAATTGTCATTAAAGCTTTTTGTAGTCATTAATAAATGTGGTGCAGTTCATCTGAGCTTTTCCCCACCAAACCAAATTCACTACTTCAGTGTTTCCCATCTACCATGAGGGAGACTAGAGAGATTGGATATGTGAAATTAATTTCGAAGAATAAAATAATACATTTAAAAGGCTGTGGAACAGTTTATATAAAGAAAAATTATAAGGGAGTCACATGCTTTGCAGCACATCAACTTTCCTTTGATCCATCCACTCCTCTTCTTTGCCTCTCATGTTTGTAAAAAGTAAAATTCACTCCTCAACAGAAAGACAACTCTGTGCCCTCCTTACCACTAACTCCCTACTGTAGAACAGAGGGAGAAAGGTGAGTCATGAAAAGCACTAATGACTGAGCATTACCAGACATTTCTTCCTTAATTTTGCTGCCCTGTTCCATCCATGGCATGCAAAAGCTGAGCTGAATATGTGAAAATAAAGGTGTGGATTCAGTGTGATGTTTGGTACCAGATCCTGAACACTGGGAATGGGCAGAGGAAGATTTTATTCATATTTTACCCCCATTTCCTCTCAGCTTCATAAAATTTGAATAGCTATTCTCTGTCTGTGAGGATTTCACTGGCAGCATGTAAGCCATTTGATGTGCACTTCTCAGGCTGCCACTAATATTTAGTTTATGCCTTCAAAACACAGATGACATTGTGAAACTAAAAATAGATCTCTCATATGGAGAAGTTGTATGTCACATGTTAAATGGAAATGTTGTCTGAAGAAATGTAAAGAGTGTACAAGAAATTTTCCTGTCTAATAAAATCTTAGATCACTTTTAAAAAAAATTTTTTTAAAAACCAACCCAACCAAACACACACATCCTCAAAACCCAGTCCAAAATCTCAAAAATGAGGAGTATATTTTTGATAAATTGCTGTGAGTTTTTAAGTAGAATCTCTGTATTGCATTTCAACCAAAACTTAAAACTTTTGCCCTATTCAATTATGTAACCCTCAAGGTGGTTCTTTTCATAGAATCACAGAATCATAGAATCATAGAATGCTTTGAGTTGGAAGGGACCTTAAAGATCATGTAGTCCAACCCCTCTGCCATGGGCAGGGACACCTTTTACTAGATTGGTTTCCTCAAAACCCTATCCAACCCAATCCTGAAGACTTCCAATGGTGGGGCATCCACAACTTCTCTGGGCAACCTGTTCCAGTGTCTCACTACTGTCATCACAAAAAAACCCCTTGCTTTTTTTCTGATCTAAATTTACCCTCTTTCAGTTTAAAACTGTTGGCCTTCTTCCTGTCATTACAGGCTTGGTAAAAAGGTTCTGTCTGTCTTTCTTATAAACCACCTTCATATACTGAAAGGACATAATAAGGTCTCCTCAGAGACTTCTTTTCTCCAGATCGGAAAAACCCCAACTCTTTCAGCCTTTCGTTATAGGAGAGATTTCTAGACCTCTGGTCATTCTCATGTCTCTCCTCTGGACCCACTCTAACAAGTCCATGTTTTCCTTTTACAGGGGACCCCTGAACTGGACCCAGTACTCCTGGTGGGGTCTCATGAGAACAGAGTATAGGGACAGAATCATCTCCCTTGATCTGCTTCCCACATCTTTTTTTATGCAGCCCAGAATATGATGGGCTACCTGGGCTGCAAGGGCACATTTCTGGCTCTTATCCAATTTTTCATCCACTATTATCCCCAAGTCCTTCTCCAAAAGGGTGCTCTGAATCAATTCCTCCCCCGGTCTGTATTATACTGGGGATTTCCCCAGCCCATGTTCAAGCCCTTGTACTTGGCCTTGTTGAACTTCATGAGGTTGACATGAGCCCACCGTTAAGCCTGCCAAGGTCCCTTTGGATAGTATTCTTTCACTCGAGTGAACCAGCTGCATCAGTCAGCTTGGTCTCACCTGGAAACTTGCTGAGGGTGCACTATATCCCACTGTGAATGTCACTGATGAAGATATTAAATGTTATTTGTCCCAGTACAGACCCTTTTATTTGTATCTGCATGTATGTATGCGTTTGTGTGTGCCCATGTGTATCTGTGTGTATTCTACAGTTTAATGTGCATGAAAAAAATAAGAAAACAATGGTGTTCTGGGAGAGAAGTTTGTTAGAAATGAGAAATAAAGAATTTCTGTTGTCTTAATACTTTCAAAGAACGAGCTCAAGCATGGAGAGGAAAAGCATCAAGACCTTGCAATTTTTCCTATTTATCCAAACTTGTTTGCCAACTTTTGTCTCTGTTGGGTGTTTTTGTAGTTCTCCAAACTATATCATATAACTTAAATCATGGAGGAGATAAGGCAGATCAACGAGAAGGTTATGTGGGTATTAGGCTAAGGAGGAGTGAAAGAAAGGGGAGGAAAGAAGGAAAGAGAGTGATTGCTGGCTTTGTATACCAGCTCAACAGTTGCAACATGTAACTGTGACTGTGTATTTGCAATTGTTCAAGGCATTAGAGTTTTAGAAAGGCAAAATTAACAGATTCAGGAGAAAAGATTTGTCTTAGTGTGAGATGAAGAGCTTGAATAGTCAGACAGTTATGAGTTTGGCTTACAGTGTAAGCCTGATGTTTCTCCCAAGAGGAAAAGAAAAGAAAAAATAGGATCAACGCCACAAAAAAACCCCAAACAACCCTCCTTTAAAAAGGAACAGGTTTAGCTATTTCTTTTCCTTAAATAGATTATTAAATCAAACATTTTAACCCTATCAGGCTTCATTTAAATACTGAGTTGTGGAAAAAAAATCTAAGGCATCTACAATATTCAGATTATTTTTTAAAAACAATTGCTGTTATTTTTGTTAACACAATCATGAATTAAGTAACAATTACTCCTCATGTCATAAACTGACATAAGGAAAACAGATTACCTCAGTTTTATGTTCACAGAGAGAAATAATCTGACAGAAGGTACTTTAGATATTATTCTGTTGGTCTCACCAAGAACTTGAATAGGCAGCAGTCTCACAGGGTTTAAGATCTGACTCTGCATATTGGGACACATATGACTCAAAGTCAACAGCAAATACATAAATGGAAAAGATTTCCAAAAATACACAGTACTGGTATACATATAATGCACACGATGTTTTTGAAATTAGAACTCTAGACAGGTTGATGGTAGGATGCTTTACCCAAATGTTAGTTTTATAAAAATATTTTAATGTTTTATTCGTTAAACATCAAGCACACGAAAAACCCCTGAAAAAAAACCAAGGCTGTGAAAGTTGCAAGTCAAGTAAGTATAAGTCAAAAAATTTCCAGAATTTAGGATGCCATAATTAAATGATTAGCTGATACAAATGATGCTGATTACATGATCATATACTATGGTCACACAATTTTTGCTTATTGAGTTGTCATTACTTTCCCCTTTCTACTTTAGCAACATGGGAACACAGACCAGAAGCAACCTCCTGAGTAAAGAAACACAGTCTTCTGCCCCTATAGATGCTATACAGTTTAATTACATGCATAAATTTACTGATTTCCTCACTGAAAAGGAGTGTTTCCACCACCAACCTCACAGCAAGGCTCTTCTGAAACCTCACTGCTCTAGCAATTTGTAATCCTCTTCATTTTCTTTTAATTTTAGATTTGCTCATGGCCAACCTACCTTATTTATTCTTATGCCAACACCAGTGTTAGCTTAAATATCGTGTGTCTCTCCTTGGTGAATTCTCCCTTCATTTATTTATAGACAACCATCATATCTTTCTAAGTCTTCATTTTTCTTGGGTAAACAAACTTTGTTTTCTCATGTCCTCTCTTATGACAGCTTTCTGTCGTTTTGATCACTGTAATAGACCTGCTCCACACTTTGGCCGGCTTCGGTTTGCTTTCCTTACTTTTTCAACTCATCTTTACCCATTGTCATTATTCCTTACACCATAACCCCTAGGGAGACAGATTCTTCCTTCTTTCAAACCATATAGCTTGATCAAACTCCAGAATTGCTCTTCATTCAAGTTCCTGATCTCTTCAATCCAACTTCCCCTCATTCATCAGAAACTGTCCGTCAGAAATTGAGTTCCTTTGTTATCAATCTCAGTTTATTTAGCTTCTTATTTAATTTCAATTGAATCAGGTTGAATTCAGATGATCCAAGTTTTATTTATTTTTTCACCATCACATTTATGATACTCTAATTTCTTATAAATTATATATCTTTACAACTTCTCCAAAGAGGCAAAACAAGGAAAATCTCAGAACAGTCTGACTATGGCTGCCTCCAAGCAGAACCAAGATAAATTGTATTACCCCAATGAGGTGACAATTCAAATCATTACGAGAAAGCATTTCTGAACACAATCACCAGTGCCAGTTTTTCCCGAGATGTTGGTAAATTATTTTTATAAGTTGAAAAGTGTTACAAACTCCAAACAGTGGTTGAAAAATAACTAGAAATTAATTTACTGTGGTTTAGATATGTTGATTGGCATAAAAGATGTGATTTTAATCCCTGGGCTTTGAAGTGTCAAGGGTCTCATACAAAATGGTATACTGTAGAATCAACATGGCTGGCAACAGGAGGAGCTCAGCACTTGCCAGAGGTGGTTAGTACCTTCCCAGATGCAATCTTTCATGTCTAATACAAAAACTGATTATCCCATTCCCTGTGATAATTTGTTCCCCACTGACATATTCCAAGGTGCAAATATAAAATGATTGCAGAAAATTATTGTATCTGTGCTTCCAGATTCCATACAATGCTTAACTACTCAGGTGCAACATGCACAGGCATAAGTAACTAAAATAGCAAGAAGCACATTGTTTAAATATTTATGGACTTGAGTTTGAAAAATGAAACATCTGGGATTCTTTTTTTCCCTTTGACACTACTTTTCCAAAAGAAAAAGAACACAAAACAACAAGAAAAAGCCCAGATACTCTTCTCTTTAAATATAAATGTTCACTTTCCAAAGAATAAGAAAAAGCAAGAAAGAGAAGGAGTGAGGGACATTGACACCCTCAGGGAAAATTTCATCTCAAGAGAACTGACCTTTCAGAGAAAGCAAATTAAATTATCTTTCTCATCTTTTACCAGTGCTGTGACATCGTTAAAATTCACGTTACATACCAGCATGCTTTGTTTTGTATTCATAACCTTAAACCAAAATTAATCAGTTGTCACATAGAGTTAACGTATTTGTTAATGGTGCCCAAGCCAAAATACGCATTGTTTCAAGAAGACTAGCTTTTCTGTAAAATAACACCAATGTTGTAGGGCAAAGTCTTCTTCACCTTGTATCAATCCTTGTAAAATCAGTCCCTAATATGTTGGGTTGGGGATGAAAGGGTTCCTGGATGAAGAAAAACAGTGAGTACCTTACAAAGTGCTTAAGAAATAGTGTCCTCTGAAGTAGTGAGGCACTACCACTTTGTGTAATACTTGGAGGAAACAAAGGGTGAGGACGGTAACCTCCAAAAGACCTGCTACTGTCTTTAACAGCAGTCCATTCTCTCTCTCTGATTGGCTTACCAAATGCCCTGTTCTCCCATGGCCAGCTATTACTGTTGTAATTGCCATGGAAAAATCACAGATGTGCAATATTTAATGTGTAACCCCTTTATTTGGGAGCTCTGTTTAGACCTTTTATTTCCAAAAGCACTGGATACTGATATCCGTGAGATAATCCTAGTACCTCAAGACCTGAGGCTGTTCATGCAGTCAATGGAGAGAACTGAACACTATGAGGATAAGTGGGAAAATCTACATGCAAATTCAAGGGGAAAAAAGAACAATAGGGGAAAGAACAAGAAAATAAAAAACAGTCTCATGTGAATAAAAAAGCCCTATATCTAGGAATTCCAGTTGTTCCCTTTTCAGTTACAGACTGTTTGAAGAAAAAGAAAAAAAAGGTTGGGTTTTCAGTTCTGGATACGTATGTAAATGTGAGGGAATGTTAGGGGCAGACAGACAGGCAGACACAGACAACAGAGTATGTGTTTAAGGGAGGACATTGCTAGTGTGTGTGAGCCCTTCAGCCTGTAAGTTTTGTAAAAATTATTTTATATGTCCTTATAGCACCTTAGTAAAAATATAACAACACCATAGAGACAAAATATATCACCGTGGAGAAATAAAGGAAAGGAGATCTTAAGAGATTTCCCCAGAGTAATAAAACATGTCAATGAAGAGCTCAGAACTGGGTTAATGCATCCACATCTCCAGATGCCTTTCTTTATAATGTTACATAGAAGAAAGTAATCCTCACAATACAGACTCAACTTCTGCCTGAACAAGATATTTGTTTGTTTCTGTAGAAGACTCTGTACCCAACCACACTAGAAAAACTGCTTTTTTATAAAATATGAAGTAAGAAATAATATGTAGAGTATGTCCCATTGATTTTAAACCGTTTTTTTTCCTCACAAAAATTTAATTTCAATTATTAAATTCTTCAATGTATACTGTTTGGCTGTCTTAAGGCCAGGTTTTTTGCCTTCATATATTTACACTATTCTTTCAGTTTCAATGGGCACAAAGATGTTACTGTGGGAATAACAATAATAATAATTTCAAATCCCTGTACAACATGAGATGTTCAAAACTAGGCAGTTTCTGAAGACATTTCACTTGAGATAGAGAACCTGGTTTTTGGTATGTTCTGAACATCCTTTGAAAATCAAGGTATTTGGAGGTGTTATAAAAAGATCCACTTTCCCAAATCATATCTCTTTTAGTAATCATTGCCAGTGATTTGAAATAATGCCTAAAAACTGGGGTACAGGAACAAAGCTGAGGAAGAAGGGTAAGAGTGATAAAGTAGTCAGGCTATATTCAGTTCCAGGAAAAAAAAGAAATCATATGATATTTAAGAATTTGTAAACGCCTGGTAGACATGGAAGAGTTATACAACAACCAGAGTATTTTTGTCAAGAGCAGTTCCTTTGTGTTCCTTCTGTACTACTGTAATGATATTTGTGAAAAAAAGGAGTATCAGGAAAGAATGAATAGCTGACGAGCAGTACAGTTCAGATATCTTGTTCATTGTATGTTGCCTCTTGCCCTGTCCCTGGATACCTCTGAGAAGAGTCTGCCTGCTTTACTCACTCCTATCAGATATTTATACATACAGGTAAGATCCCCCATGAGACTTCTCCAGGCTGAAAAGTCCCGGCTGTCTCAGCCTCTTCTGGAATGACAGATGCTGAAGCCCCTTAAATATCTCTGTGGCACTTCACTGGACACCTGTTATGCCCATGTCTCTCTTGTACTGGGGATCCCAGCACTGGGCACAGAAATCTAGATGTCTCGCACCAATGCTGAGCAAAAAGGAAAGATCATCTCCCTCGACCTGCTATCAACGCTCCACTTAATGTAGCCCAGGATGCTGTTAGCCTTTGCTGCAAGGACACGTTGCTGGTTTATGGTCAACTTGGTGCCACCAGGACCATCAGTGTTTTCTCTGCAGAGCTGCTTCTCAGCTGGTTGTTCCCCAGCCTGTGCTGGTACATGGGGTTATTCTTTCTCAGGTGCAGGACCTGTCACTTCCCTTTTTTGAAATTCATGAGATTCCTGTGTGTCCATTTCTCCAGTGTGCTGAGATTTCTCTGAATGGCAGCACAACCATCAGTACCACACCATTAGCATGTCCCTACCAGTATGGGAGCCGGTATGGACCACCGGGGTTACCAGTAGTGACTGGCTTCCAGGTGGACTTCATGATGATGATCACAACCCTTTGTTCCCAGCAGATCAGCCCACTTTCAAGTCACTTCTCTGTCTACACACTGACTGTATTTCATCTGTTTGCCTAAGGGTATGTTAAGGGAAACAGTGTTGAAACCATTTCTAAAGTCAAGATAAATAACATCTGGTCTTCCTCCACCCACTGTCTCATCAAAGAAGACTTTCAGGTTGGTCAGGACTGATTTTTACTTTGTAAATGCATCTGACTACTCCTGATAACTTTCTTGTCATTCATTTTTTTGGAAGTGGTTTCCAGGATTAGTTGCTCCACCACCTTCTCAGAGACCAAGATGAGGCTGACCAGCCTGTCATTCCCTAGATCCTCCTCCTTGCTTTTCTTGAAGATAGAAATGAAATTTCTGTTTTTCCCATCATCAGGAACTTCCCCTAGTCTCCTTTCAAAGACTATCAAGAGTGGCCTTGCAGTGATATTGTCCAGCTCCTTCAGCGTTTGTAGGTGCATCCCATAGGATCCCATGGATTTGTCTATGCCCAATCTATTAAAATGTTCCAAAATCTAATCCTTCTCTACTGAGGGTAAGTCTTCCCTGCTCCAGATTTTCCTTCTATTGACAGGGACCTGGGATTCCTGAGGATTGGTCATACCAATCAAGACTGAGGCAAAGAAAGCACTGAATATATCTGCCTTTCATGTGTTCTTTGTCACTAGGTCCCCATGCCAGTTCAACAGTGGGCCCACATTTTTTCTAGCCTTCCTTTTGCTGCTGATATACTTGTAGAAGCCTTTCTTGTTGCGTTTCATATCCCTTACCGTATGCCAAGAGGAACTGCAAATTTATTGGAGGGCATGGCTCAAATTTATAATAGCTCTGACAAACTATAGAATTTATTTAAATTCTTAAACTTTTAAACTTTTTTTTTTAAACTCAACAAACCCTTTTCATTTAGGTTCAACTGGGAAATGCACAGGCAAGAGGGACAAGTGCATTAAAGTGTTACAAAAATATAGCATGGGGAACAATGGAATATGTGATTTTCTGGTTCTTAAGAAAGGAATATTGCTTTATAGTCTGTTGAGCTGCAAAAAAAAAAAGCAAACTTCATCTTATGATATGGACATTGCATATGGAAATTAGTGCTGCAAACAAGACATAGGAACTTATCCTTCAATTCCTTCAGTTCAATGTTACTAAATTATGACACCTGTTCTCAATTTTCGGCTTTTTAAAACTGAATGAGTTGAAATAAATGGCTAGTTTTTATACAGAAGATAGAGAGGGACAGTGGAAATATAAAATTATTAAAAAGGAAAAGGATAATTTGTTCACTGTGTAAGATAAGGATTGGGCTTAAAAGCTGTGCAAGAAGATTCACTCGAGACATCAGAAAAACCTTTGCAATGAAATGGAGAGTGAAGCATGAAATCAGTTGCTGGGAAGGTTGTGGAGACTCCACCATTGAATTCTCTAAAAATTTTTTGAACAGCCTTGTGTTGAAATAATGAAGGCAGATCTGTTCCTGCCATAGGACAGAGAGATGAGTTAGGTAATATCTTCTGATCCTATATTGCCACATTTTAATATTATTCTAAGATAATACTACAGGTGAAAACACATGGGTTTAAAGATAAGCATATGTACAAAGATTTGCAGGATCAAGATTTATAATATCAAAAGAAAACAAAAATATAGGGGGAGAAATATTCTGAAATCTTAGATGGATAGCCTTTCACTTCTACAATCCTGTAAACATTTGCTTATTTGAATCAATCCAACATCACTGAAATCAAATTATTTAAATTATTCAAGATCTAAATGTGCTAAAATCCATGCGGGTCCTGTTTACAGTTAGTTTATGCCTATTAGGCGCTCCAGCCAGCAATAAAGAAGAAAGCATCTGGGTACTTGCCAGCTAGAGAATGGCATTGTGTTCACACATCAAAAGCAATAGAAAGAAGGCGTTCAT
Organism: Phalacrocorax carbo; assembly: GCF_963921805.1. Classification (NCBI taxonomy): domain Eukaryota; kingdom Metazoa; phylum Chordata; class Aves; order Suliformes; family Phalacrocoracidae; genus Phalacrocorax; species Phalacrocorax carbo. The sequence continues at coordinate 9,547,684 of NC_087548.1, read as the reverse complement.
GTTTATGGGCTCACGTTTGCATGACAACACTTTTTTCCCCCTTTTATTTAGAGCTGAAGCTCTGAAGATTCCTTTGAAAAGAAAGGATTCTGAAGATAGAAACATCGATGATTAATTTAACCCCTTAATCTACTAAACTAAAAGTAATCTTGTCACCATCAACCTCTACGGAAATTTAGGTTATATTTACCTTAACAGAACCTACGAAGAAAAGGGGTGCAAAACCCAGCTATTCAGTGAGACCTTTGTTCTTATTTACGATGTACTAGTGAAATCCAGGCTTCCACTGCAAAAGGCTTTGAATGATAATAATACTGAACATATTTTTCCTTTATGCTTCTTTACTTAGTAAATTCTTATTCTAGGATAACTGGAAAGTGAATTTGCTATTGATATATTTATTGTCTTTGCTTCTTCTCTCTCTCTCTCTCTCTGTTACACAAGTATGCACAATATACAGATGCCTACTACTCAAGTTACCTCTTGTAACTCAAAAAAAAAGACTATTTATGGTCAGGGAAGATACTCTGGTTCTATATAAACTGGCTCAGCCTGGCGTGTGTGTTTTTAAACCTATGAATAGTTATAATACAGTCATCAGTGCTATTCAAACTCCTCTGAATTAAATTGATTTTTTTAATGTGTGTGGTCAGGATCCTTGTTTCTGGGCCCTTATAAAAAGTTGCTAATTTTTCAGGGGGAAAACCAAAAGAGAGAACTTCTCCCCCCATCCCCCCCCCAAAAAAAATCACCACCACCAACATCCCCCCAATAAATAACCCAAACAAAGAAACAAAAAATACAAGCCCCATAGCCTGTCCTTCCTCCGGAAAATCCTCTTTAGTACAAATATATATGATGATACATATACATTACGTCCTATTTTTTGTGCAACTTGCTTTGCATTCAAGGCAAATAGCTTCAAGGGTCCCAGCTAGCTGCTGACTTATGATGGAGACCCACATGTTGTAGAAAACTTAGCTGGGTCCAAAAGCTGACAGCTGTGGTTGTCTAAGTAGATCACCGCTGCACTAATGAAGGTCTCCTGCTTCCAGTGTTGGAGCTCACATGGACTTCCCAAAAGAGGCAGTACCACAAAATGCTATTGCCCAGAACACACAGATAGATTGTCCCAGTGCAGCAAATGCTGTTTGTTTTGATTCCCAGTGGGGAAATATTATTGCCCTGTGCTTTTAAGACATCTACCATAAAGAGAGCTCTGATCTTGATAAACTTTCTAGTTTTGATATTGATAAGAAAAATTATAATCATAATAATAGCAAAATTACAGTAATGATAACAATAACAGCAATAAGAACAGCAGTGGTGATTTAGTGTGGTGATTTATCACTGATGATGAGGGTAATAATAATAACAGCCAGTTCTCTGTGAAAAATTCTCGACAAAATACATGCTTCACAAATGTAATCTTTGTTAGGCTTGAAAATCTATTGGCAGTACCCCATCCTAACATAGTTTTAAAGTATTTATTGAGAGTACTGAATAAAAGTAAATAAATAAATAAAAGAACCTGTTTGAACTCAAGCTTATCTGAAACTTAACTGGCCTTCTTGGCCTGTGTTCTTGATATGCATGCAAAAACCGTGACAGTGTTAATGGAATGTTAATATATTCTTTAAAGGCTGAGAGACTTGCCTTTGAAATTATTTGAAATGAAACACACACAAAAAAAAGGGGGGGGAAGAGAGAGAGTGGGGGGGGGGATAGGCAAAAATATATATAGAGAAGCAGTTTGATTGTGGGGTTGCAGATATTCCCTAAGGGGAAGGACAGAAGGACTACGAAACAGCTCTTTCCCTTTATCATGCAAGCAATTACTGGCAATTTGTTCTGGCCAGTAAAACTTCTGATATTATCATGGTTGCTGAGTAATTTATCATCAAAGTTTAATGTGAAAACAGGTGACTGTGTAATCACCAATCTAGGAACAGAAATAGAATCGTTATTATTTCTGCCTGAAGAGAGGTTGGGGTTTTTTTCAGGGTTTTTTTTCCCTTTCTGTCAATTGACTTAACGGCCAAAAGGCTGTTCATCACATCACCATGAATTATAAAACCTCTATTAAATATTCATAAAAGTTTTGAAATGAATGTGTGATAGAGATGAAAGCCAGGCTAATTTAAATACCTACCAGACCTGTCTTAATTACAGAGGTAAAATGAGATATAAAAATTATAGCAGCAAGGAAAGGAAATAAAAAAAAGTTGAAACAGTTCATTCCATACATTATATGCATCTTCTTTTTAACCAGTGATGTGTAAATTTGTACACAAGCTGAAGACTACAAGTCTATAGAAATAAATCAGTTTCTGAGTTCCATGTTGTTTACACTAATGGGACATTTTTGGCTCTGTGGGAAGAGACGCTAAATGAGAACTTGTTGATACATGCTTTTGTGAGTATGTGTGGGTATGTGTAAGGAAATTGTTTTAATAACTTTAAAATTATAAAAGCAAAAGAGTCTCGAGTGTCTGCAGGTGTGAGGCTTGAAACACAGTATGTAGGGAAGAGCAGAAATGTTTAAATTCCCCCTCTGTTAAATAAGTATGTACTTGCTCAGCCTCCTGTCCTTTATTGGACAGTATATGGGATATTTTAAGAATGGAGGCTATAGAGTTGTCTATGAATAGAGGACCCCCAGGCTTAATCATATTTAACATCCTTTGGTAGAGCATGAAGGAGATGATCATATAAATATGCACAGTAAGGTGCAGAATCGGGCCTTTGCTTCATGTGAAGACAGCTTGCCAACTGCATATAGCTAGAAAAAATTCCCAAACCAAGTAAACCAACTCAAAAACCTCTTGGGTCAGGACTCACAGGGCAATAGCCACTGCAGAACTGTCCAGCCAGGCTAAGATATCTAAGCTGTGATTCATTCCACTTGGATTTAGACTATCATCAAACTGATGACAGCTCTTAAACTGTGCATCCAAATATTTTCTTCTGTTTGTTTAGAGAAACCAGGTTTTCTAGTGCACAACTTATCTCATCTTGTCTCAAATAATTGCTAACTAAATGCCTGAGATATTTTTTTTAAAAAACTGACCTGGATCACAGAGTCATTGTAACAGATATAGAATCATAGAATTATTAAGGTTGGGAAAGTCCTCTAGGATCATCAAGTCCAGCTGTCAACCCAAAACTACCATGTCTCCTAAACCATGCCCTGAACTGCCATGTCTATATATGTGAAGTTAGAGTCCAAATCCTTGTTATAGCTACAGTGCAGTACAATGTCTTTGATAGTTACAGTCTGGTAACAAGGAAAGTACAAATACCAAGCATGTAAAAATTATCTGACTATTTATTGTATGTATTAATATTCAACTTTGAGTTGTTTTGATGAAAGATCAAATTGCATAGTTAGAAACAAGCTATTGTGACATTTATTGTTCATTTTAAAATATTCTTATATATGGTAGCATATAGTTAAGACCACTCTTAGGCAGGTAGCTAAACTTCTCAAGACTATTCCAATACTTTTCCTTTGTTGCTAGTCTTATCAATAGTACTATTGCTACCATCACTGCCACTACTGCCCATTCCATTGCTACCACTACTATCAAAATATGGTTAATCCTTTTTCATCACAGTATGAATTCATTTTCCTGGTATGGAGAAATTGTCATGCTCTTTAAATTAAGCATACACTTCAGAACTGATCTGGCAAGGGATGGACTCAGTTATTCATGTAGCATTTTCCCAAGCCACAGCTCATGATGGAGGAATTCAGCACAGTGAAAAAAGAAAGGAAAATCTCAAACCCTTTGAGAAGCTCAATTCAACAGAAGAAGAGAGCTGAAAGTTTGTGTTCATAGTTATCTTATCTAGGACATGCAATCTATTTAGATAGAATTGACATATTTTACTTTGTTTTTCCTCATGTCTCTGTGATCGACAGATTAAGTTTGTCTAATAGCAGGACTTGAATTTATTTCATAATTAGCATAGTTCTATATCTCTAAATGTTCTTTATTAGAAAGGGTTGATATGAAAGAAGTAAAGATTGTAAAGAAAAAGGGAGGTGATCTTTGCTGATATCCTAATAATTAAAAATTTGAAGTTCCACCAAACTAAATAAAAAGTCCAGTCTGCTTTGATTACAGGGAAAAATAACTGGATAATTTAAAATAATTGGAGTTGTTGGGGTTTTTTTGATATATCTCTGTCTTGTTTCCTTCTATGAAGAGTTTCAGAATAAGCTTACAAGATCATGGAGGAGTTAGAGCAGTTCAAAATAAAAAAGAAAAAAAATATTTAGATATTTCAGTCAATATTCATACTATTTTTGAGCTAGTCTTAAATGCAAAGCAAAGCTGGCTTATCTGTTTGTTAGAATTTGGTTTTGTTTACTTCCTTGCTTTATTCTGACTGGTCCCATGAGATTTTTTAGTCTTATTCCTAGTGTACAGACAGGTCAGGTAAGAAACTGAATAAACGACCATCAGCTGAAAATAACTGCTGCACTGATTGTATGGAGGTAACTGAAAAAAAAATGTCCCTGGACAAGTTTTTAGAGAATTTGGGTTCTGTTTCTGATCCTCAGAAAATTTGAGTTAAGGGCTACTGCCTGACTAAATTCTACTTCAGTACCAATTTAGCAGACTTTAGACAGAAATCTTAAATATAAAGCTCAGCTGAGATTGTTTTCATGCAAACCTGTTCTGACCAAAGTTCATTACATGCAGCATATTTCTAATGTACTTTAAATTTGAAGAGCTATAGGTTTTGACCAAATACTCTGACTGTTCTAAGATACAGACACTTTAGTCTCAGGATCCAATCTGCCATCATGGTCTGCCTTGTCTTGTTTAGTCAACACTGAGTATTGCACAGGTCACAGGAAATTACCAGGAGGCTGAGGAGGTGACCTCACACACAGTTGACAAGTGGTTATAGAGTTAAAACTCTTGAGCTAGAGACAGGGGTCCTACAAAATTTTGGGGTAGGATCAGGAAAAGGAGGTAATGAAATACCTTTGAATTGCCTGCAGCTGCTTCGTTTCCCCACTAGCCGGATGTGGTTAGCTAAAGTCTAACAAAGGTTGCTGCAGCAGGTATTTCATCTGTCAAATCAAAACATTTTCAATACCTGCTACCAATATGACACTAAATTTTTGTCTCATGTTAATGTCAGCCCATTTATAATTTTGGGTTGCAACATTACAAAAGGGAGATGACAAGCTACTATTTCATACTTGCTATTGAAAAGAATAAAAATGACTAGGTCCTTAAAAGAAAGTGTATGGGGGGAGTTTATATGGGTCCTCTATGAAAGTGTGTGTGTGTAGCCTCGGTTGTGTTTTTCAGAAAGAAGACTGTCAAGCGTGTGGTGATTTGCAAACCTGTTCCCATAGAAATGTCACCCAGGGTGTTTGAAAGACTAAGGCTGGGCTATCTTGCTAATATCCCCAATTAAGGTGTGATATTAGCAGCCATGCATACTTTGGTTAGAGGTATTGGTGTGAATAAGAAGGACCTAAAATGGATGAGGGAACCTGAATGCAGTGGCAGGGATAAGATCAGGGATAAAAATTAATAAGAGATGGAACTCTCTCTTCAGCTGACACAAATGCATACTGCTGGAAAAAATAGCAGGCACTCATTCATAATGATCACCACCTAATTGGAATCATTCTTTTGGATACATATCTTTAACAAAATGGTATGTTTAATAGAGATGATAATGCAGTGCAGGACGTGAGACCCACTAGACTGACTAAGTGTCTTATTGAACTGCACAGGATGTGATGAACACTTATTTGGATTCTGCTTACAGGTAGACCCAAAATGAAATCTCAGAAGTCAATATTTTATCACCATCCCCCGACTCAAAAAAAAAAAAAAATTGAATAGGTGAAGAGAAATTGATAGGAAATGTGTATGTGGTGTTTGTTGGGGTCACCTTTCTCATGTGTTTTGTTTCTCCTCTTATTGCGGAAGAAGGAAAACAGTTACACATTTCAGCATTTCCCATTTAAAATGTTGGCATTAAAATAAGAAAAAAGAAAAGAAAAGAAAAGAAAATGTTTGTTTAAAAGAGAAAAATATAAATCGATTTGAATTTTTGAGGAGCATATGCCACAAAGGAGCTGGAAAACTTCCTGTCTTTGGGCTGGTACACTGGCAAAGTTTTTTGGTTGAAGTGTAACGTCTGCAAGCAATGACCATGTCCCCTGGTATATAAGATACCATGTATATATGACAAGCTGGTCTGGATATTGAAAACAGCACATACCAACAAAGAGGTAATGAAGCACTTATTTAAGTAAAACACTGCAGTCTGCGTTTCCAAATTCAGTCTGGTTTACACTGAAAAAGGTTACATTTTTAAATGCTTAAAGAAATAAGACATTTTGGATATTCAGTTTGTTGTTGTTTTAGATTTTAAAAGTCCACATTTTCATGTGTTTATTTCTGACAACGCATATCTTTGGGAAAGCTGAAAAAAATTATTTTTGACTACATGATACTTTTGATCTGATGACTGTTTCTATAAAACAGAAAAACAAGGTAGGGAACAGGGATTCTGAAATACCCAATATTTCCCAGTATTACAGAGACATTACCTTTCTCTGGTCCGTTATTTTTTTCAAAGGTACCCAGGTTCAGCACAAGCATTGAACACCACTCTCCACAAGACACAATCTTAGGATAAAACTAAAACTAGATCTCCTACTCTTGTATTAATACCTTAATTGATTAGTGTAGAATAGATACATCTTTTTTAATGTAGATTTCTAAAACCAAAATATGAATTGAAATGCAGGTAAGTAGAGGTGAATTTGCTACGTACCTTTATGAACGAAGTGTTTGTTTCTTTCCGGTGATCATTAAGAATGACTAGTTATGTGCTGTGTGTCTGCACTGCAGATGTCTGAAGCTCGGTCAGCTGAGATTCTATGTAAAGAGATAAAGGGATTTAATGACTAACATAACTTCTGCCCTAAAAAGTGATCTTTATTTCTCTTACTAAACAATGATTTAAGCACTTTATTTCAGAGAACAGCTCTCATTAAGGAACAGGTTTCCTTACTAGGAAAGTTTTTCTTACTAGGAAAGGGTTTTGTTCCATAGTTAAACACTTAAAGCTGTTACTTAGCATTGCAGATTTGATCTTAAATTTGCAGATCCAAGTAGCCAAAGACCTCTGCATGAATTCTGTCTCTAGCTATACCAGGAAGTTGCAGAAGTTTTTCAACTCTGAAATCTTCTTTCCTAAATAAAGAACTTTTTTTTTTTTTTTTTTTAAATAAATGATTTTAAGGATAATGTGAGTATTTTGAGGAACAAAGTAATAAGTATTCAAAATATATACATATATTTGTTTATATAGATGTGTTTATATCTATCCATCTATATGTTATATATATAAAAAAGGTCATGCTTGTGAAGAAAGAAGCTCTTGTTTACCTGTTAAGTTATGTAGGCATATGACTGGTCCCTGGCATAAGGTTTATCTATCTGAACAGAACAGGAGAAACTACTGGACATGACATTAGTAACTGCTGGATGTAACAAAAAAGAAAAAGTGCAAAGCTGACAAAAGTTACAGATAGTGCTAGGAGGGATGGGTGGATTTCACAGGTAGTCAATGGGGGTTTATGGAGATATGGCCAGCCCTAACAGAAAATTGCAGGGGAGTTCTGGGGATCTTTTTGAGAGTAGTCTTGCAAGGCTAGCATTTCCTAGGTGACTTTACCAATACTATGACACCATATTAGGCCAAGCTTACATTAGTAATAGTATCAGAAACACCAGATTTAGGTATGAATGTAACAAACCTGGGACCAGTGGTGAAAAAGTAATTAGGAGTAAGATGTTCATTTGGGAGGGGACTGGACCAGAAAAATGAAGGGGTCAAGATAGATGTGGGAAGAAAACTCATGGGGAAATGGAGGAAAAGGGCAAGCAAAAGGGGCTGATTGCATGTAAGCAAGTATCTGGTCAGTGCTTAGCCGGCAGAGCCCTGCCCCTGAACACTGCTCATGAAGTTCAGACTGGTGTAACCAGCAAGTAGGAGAAGACCAGCGTCCAGACCCAAGGTCTGAGCTGGTGACCAGGAAAGGGACCTAGGGTCTGGGCATGCACAGAAGATGGACTGAAACCCTGTGTTAATATTAAAAGGACCTCTCAATACAGGTGTGTTTGGAGATCAAGGGTGAGGGAGTGTGAATGTTATACTAGTCCTGGTCAGACAGCGAGGAACTTGTTCAGACCATCCATGGTGTGCATGTTTAGGTGAGTGTTACTTGTGTTTATTGGGGTAAAGGCTCTGCTCCCTGCCTTTGCTGATCTCTGTGCAGCAAAGTGCATGTACGCGCACATGTGCATGTGTTTATTAGGACCACATATTTACCTCTATTACTGGCCAGGCCTGAGGATAGGCAGCTGCAGCCTGGCTTCTGGTAGGAGAGGAGAAATCCTCTGGTCTTGAAGTCCACAATATCCTACTTGCCCTAAATCTACTGTGAGTTTTGGTGGATAAGTACCTGCTAATTACAAAAGGAGTTTGCTGTGCTCAGTATTCAGCTCCTGGGAGCACCAGTGGACACCACTGCTCATATGCTCTTCTAAGCAAAGCAGGTGGAGACAGGGAGACAGTTCCTCTGCATTCCTCTCCTGCAGCAGACCACATTTTAGTAACTGATCTTTCCCATCAGACAGGCAAGTGCAGTATAAACTACTAAGCCTGTTTTTATGTAGCTTGTTCACATCTGGCTTGCTTGGACAAGCAGTCCTACAGCTACTGCCTGAGTGTTTGCAGGAGGATGTTCATCACCTTTCATTAACAGGGCAGGTGGCAGAGCAAGGCTCAGCAGCCACTTCATTTGCAAAGCAGCATTCCAGAGACAACACAGATGCTTGCTGCCTCTCCTAGATCTTACCAAATGTGGATGTCTTGTCAGAGAAGAGGCACTTCTGACATGCCCAGGAGAGGCTTTCTTGAAGTTCATGTGGTGATGTAAGGCTCGTGGCCTAGAGTGTTCACTCCACCTCACAGCCCTGTGTGCCTTGAAGATTCTCCTGCCAGCCCTGATGGCATCGTATTTACATTACTAGTCCTAATTAACATAAGTGAAAATGAAAAAGGTTTTGCTTTACTAAGCAGGAGAGAACAAAGATTGATCCTGACTTGTGAATACATCTTCTCTTTCAAGAGTAAAACACAGAACTGTTCAGTACATCAGATGAAATTATCAGCCATCTGTGAACTGAGCATCAAAGACACAATTAAAATACCAACATGAATCTCTTCAAATAATTTATAACAATGCTTTGTGCACACATCTCTCTTCTTCCCTGAGCTCCAGACCTCTCTGTAGTGATATTTTAATTTGCATCCAGAATATTGAAAAAAACCAATAATAATAAGAAGAAGGCAAAAAGAAGGAAGACAAAGGTTTATGACAGGATACAGGGATATTGGTTTTCGTTTCAGCATATTAGAGAGTTGAAAGCTTAGCCACAAGGTTACAGAACTGCACCTATCATCAAAAATAGCAATGAGAGCAACAAGGACAAGGGCATAGATGGGCGTCCCAGAATTTTTCTATTACCAAGAGATATTGGCAATGATGTCGACTCAAAGTAAAAACTTTCTTCCTCTCTTTCTCTCTCTCTCTCTTTCTCCGCAAGAAGTAAGAATGTAGGAAAATTATTTCAGAAAAGAAGAAAAAAGGAAAGATGAAGGAGAAGTAGTTGCTGGCACAACTTGCTGGTTACACTGGGGTTGAAATCAGAAGCAGGAAAGAGGGGAAACAAACAAATGCATAAAGATGCTGCTTTCAGCCATGTTGTTGGGTAACCGTGGGTTTATCAAATATTGACAAACATGAAATGATTGTAATCAGTCACTGTCAGAAGGGAACAGGTACCCTCCTCTCTTTTACAAATGATCCAATTAAAGGAAACATGTTGGCTATAAAAGTCAAAATCAACAATGCACTGTACGCTGACAGCCCATCCAACATATAAAATCAATAGTGCATTCTTCTTCTAGCCAGCACAAAGCAACAGTAGCAACTTTCCCACCTCTTTAGTCAAATATGACACCGTATCAATCGATCAAAACTTAGTATTTATTGAACACTGGCTTCTGAAGAATGCAAAATGTATTGTTCTTCCCTTATTTTATTTCAATAAAGTTTAACTTAAAGGCATAACACTTGAGAGAGCTCAACTGTTTGATTGTGGTTAGATTAGCTATAGCTAGCAGGAGAGATCTAGATGTATATTAATACATGCTTCTTGGGAAACAGACTGCATATACATTCTTTTTCTGGATACTGTAAAAATATTACTGTTGACTGTCATAGGAATGCGTACCGGAGGTGGGAAAAACTCCTTTTATGGGACTAAACCTCTGATGCAGGATTGCAAGATCTTTTTTTTTCCCTCCTTTGTCTTTTGTTTGCATTCAAATTTAGCTGTCTTTTGCAGTGATGTTTGTATAGAAGAAAACTTTCTTACTCCACATAGATTTCACCAATACAGGAAGACAGGATTATTCTGATGAAGTTTAATCTGTGTTTGTCATTCTCCACTGTCCCTGATCCACAGAAGAGTGTTAAACATGACTTTATGTCAGCACGTGTTCATAACCAAGCCTATGTTTAGGTATGGTCCTGATAAGAAATACCTTAAGTATGTCTTAATTGCTTTCGATGACCCTGGCTAATTAGTCTTAGTTATAGATCAACTGATGTTACCTAAACAATTTCTCTGCCTCCTCACTGTTGACAATCCTGGTGGCTGTCATGGCTCTGTGTATTTTTGTAGCTATTTTTCCCTTGGTTTTCACTGGGGATTAGGAATTCTCAGAGACATGATTCAGTTAAAATGTTTGACCAATTAAATGAACAAACAAACAAACAAAATTCTCCAAAGATTTGTTTATGTAGATGCAGTTGTAATTACTTATTTGAACAAAAAGGGTCTGATCTGCAAGCTACCAATATCACTGGAAAAACACTTCAGCTAGGTTCAATCAGACCCTAAGACAACAATCAGACTTTTTATTTTCATTGCAGAAATTCAGAGTTCATAAATTATGCACATCTCTGATATAATGGACATTGCCTAATTTCTCACATTGGCTGCTTGATTGTCATTTTACTTTTAAATCACTAGCTTTCCCAATTACAAGGCAAACCAGTTCATAAAATATTGACGTCTCAAAGAGACCTGCTTGTACCAGTTGAAGAAATGTGTGTCTAATTTTAATATGCCACTTTCCCCTTTCCTAAGAGCATGGGCAGTGCCAACAAAGGCAAATGAATGACTTTTTCATCCTTTGTTCTCATAAAAGGAAATATTAAGTTGTATCTGTGTCTGTAATAATTTTATATCTTATAAATAAAAATCACAGTTATACTGGGCACTGTTAAAGAAAATAGTTTTGTGAATCAAAGTTAGCATGTAGATCTTGAGTAAGATCAAGTTTTCATACTGGTAGTTCATTTATTAGATTTAAAAAGGAAATAGCAGATAAATCAGTTACAGGTTAAAAAATATATCTGTGGGTCAGGATGTCCCTGCACCACAAGCTCTTCATTGGTGTGAGAATTTTCTGTGGTAGCATCATGTCCTCTTGCTTCATTTTTATGTCTGACCCTTAGGTATCTGCTTCTTGGGGTCACAGCCTACTTAGAAAGCTAGGTGGACTTCTCACTGACTCAGTACAATAATCAACATGTTCCCATAGCAGAGGGAAATAAGTAAGTTCAGAAAAATAACCATTGCTCTCTCTATTTATTAAAACTGTGCCCAAGAACATAGAAGACAAATAGTGAGGGTTAGTCAGTAGCTGTTCAAGTTTTTCAGCAGTTTTCATGTCTCACAGATAAAGGCAACAGGTATGTTGATAGAATATAGCTGACCTCTTCAAAGTGTTTGATTTCATATTACATAATTACTTCTCTAAAGTTTGCAATATATGAGCTTTCCAGGGAATATATAGGATAAACCGAAACCTGTTTTGCATCTTAAAGGATATCTTTTGAAGAGGAGAACTCAATGAGTACAGCTGTCTGCAATATGATCCTACAGGGTTTGATTCTTTATCCTGTGACACTCAGGATTTTTTCATTGTTTATTTTTAACATAATTCTAAACAGTGATTACAAATCTTCACTCATAAAATTTATAAATGGAATGAAATTGTGAGACAAGCAGTGTTTGAAGTGAGAATTTTAGAACTTTAATATGAACATTTAAAAAATGCAGCATCAAAATGTTTAAGTCCTAGTAAATTGTTTATTTTCAAGTTTCACTTTTGTGGAAAGTGCACCCATACCTCCCGAAGTGATGTACCGTATATCAGCATTTACTGCCATGTTTTAACTGCTACTAGCAAAATAGTATGGGACAGGCTACTTTTCGGAAGTGATCTTTTTAAATGACCACAATGCAATATATGTGCATTGTGCATTTAATACACTTCAATGAAAAACGCTATGTTAGGAGATCAGGGAAGTAGACTATACCTCAAAGAAACAAAGACCTATTCTATAAAATAGGGAACGCAGAAGAAAGTTTTAGAGTCTTGGGAAATAATAATTTCAATAAAAGGTGTCTGTGTGACACAGTCAGATGTATCTGACAGTAAATAAGCTGTTAGATGTGAATTCTTTCTTTCCATGTGAATGGAAAAAAAAACTATTTGAAATTTAGGCAAGACAGTGACCCGTCTTTTCTATATAGGATTTTGTAATGGTTGACTTTAGAATATTATGTCTACTTTCAGTGTTCATGGTTCAGGGATGCTGAAGTATCAAAAACAGTTCAGAAGTGTATATACATACACAAAATAAAACCAGCCAATAGAATGGGAAGTTAAATCTACAGTATAAGCAACAAGGACTCAACTTATTCAATGGACTGAAAGAAGAGCAAGGAGGTGACTTACAATGACTTCACACAGGTACTTAAAGCTGGAAAATATCTGTGATTTAGACAAGGGTAAGAGGAGCAAGCAGAGTCTGCCCATTTCTCATATGGGTAATATTGTCTTCAGGTCTAAAAAGACCCAGAGGAGTGTAGTAATGCTTGCCCTGGGGTTCTCATATCACTGTAGAGCTCAGAAAACTGCTGGACCATGCTAGGACTTTCATCTGACCTTTATTTGGAAACCACAGTGTGTGAAGGAGCTACTGTACTCCTGAGTATCTCCCCGGGATAGAATGAGGATGCAGACAGTATGTGCGCCTGCACACAGGGACTCAGAAACACAAAGTCAGTCTCACAAGTAAATGCATGAAACTTTAAAACCATGTCCCATTGAAAACGGTTGATGTGTTATCACTTAAAGAACCAATGATGGTATCACGTTATTATTTTATTTTTTCAGAAATAAATGCCTTGGTCTCAGTTTTAAGATAAATTCATTATTTGTGGAGGTGATTGGGAGTCCCGTTTGTCCACTGTTTGTGTAAGTGCTTGGGAGGAAAAAAAAAGTTTACATTGTCTTTAGTAGGCTTTAAATACTCAGATTTCTGCATAAAGGTTCTGTTTATAAGCAAATACCACATTACAAACAAGTACATGGCAGGGTCAGAGGGATTTTTTTCCTCCAGTGTTTCATATAATTTAAAAGCATGTATTTCACACACATACACACACACACAAAAAGAGAAAAGCAAATCTCTCAATCTGAGGTAGACCATGACTGAAAGAGTAATATTAAGTAGTACACAATGACAGAGAATATTTTTAGGCGCTTGTTTAACTTGCTGTGCACAGGTTGAAATGGGGATCAGAGTCCTCATGTGGCAGGGACTCATACACCAGTGGTGTTTTAGCCTCTTCTGACCTTTCCCTGTGATGTAGGCTTCCTTAAGTCTGACATATTCAGCCTCATTATCACTCAGTTCTATACAAGTTTGTTTTGTTTTTATTTATTTGTTTTTGTTTTTGTTTTTGTTTTTGTTTTGTTTTGTTTTGTTTTGTTTTGTTTTGTTTTGTTTTGTTTTGTTTTGTTTTGTTTTGTTTTGTTTTGTTTTGTTTTGTTTTGTTTTGTTTTGTTTTGTTTTGTTTTGTTTTGTTTTGATTGGAAGGGAGGGGAAGGGAAGGGAAGGGAAGGGAAGGGAAGGGAAGGGAAGGGAAGGGAAGGGAAGGGAAGGGAAGGGAAGGGAAGGGAAGGGAAGGGAAGGGAAGGGAAGGGAAGGGAAGGGAAGGGAAGGGAAGGGAAGGGAAGGGAAGGGAAGGGAAGGGAAGGGAAGGGAAGGGAAGGGAAGGGAAGGGAAGGGAAGGGAAGGGAAGGGAAGGGAAGGGAAGGGAAGGGAAGGGAAGGGAAGGGAAGGTGAGATCTAGTTTTCTTCCAAGCAGTACATGTTTCACACCCCATAGTGGTAGAAAAGGATCATGATTTGGCCTTCTCTGTCTCTGCATTGGATAGTTAAGTGTAGCTAACACCAGAAAAATTATGCTTTTAATGTCAGATTTCTCTTTAATAATGACAGCTCTCAAGGTGCTCAGAGAGGCTGTGAAGTCTACATCTCTGGAGATTTTTAGGATCTAATTTTATTTAAGCCCTGAGCAGCCTGTTCCATCCCCAGAGATGACTGTGCTTTGTACAGACTTCCTGAGGTCACTTCCAGCCTTATGGACCTGTGAATCTGGAATTATATGAATGCACAATGACATGCATAAGTTAATGAAAGATTGCCATTTGGAAGCCTTCTAACATGCCTTCCTGTCTCCATTGATTAGTCTGGGGAGTAGGTACATTGGTCAAACATCTCCATGAAGGACACAGAGTTTAAATTTTAATTCAGAATACAGAGCCTAAGATGTGTAGGTTGGACCCCAGCTATGCTTACCAAAAGAAACATTTCGTGTTCTTTATTTGTGTATGGAAAACAGCTATCTGTTTCCTCCAGAAAAATTTCATCAAACTTGGTGAAAATTCTGATACTGATACATGTACTCCGGGTCTTTTGACTTCAGCAGCAGCAGCATTAAAATAACTTTGATTGCCCATATTAGCATTTAGTATTACTTTGATCTCATCTGGCAGGCAGCAGCATTAGCTTCAATAGTGGCTTAAATAGTCATCTGTGTTATTCATATTTTCTAGGGTCTCATCTATATGTACCTAGATAATCTCTTGATATGATCTCTATTAGTCTTTACACACAGAAATTTTAGGTATAGTTTAATTGTTGTTTGGCTTGTTTTGCACACTTTGCCAAATCACATTTCCACACCTGGAAATGCAATAAATGCATGATTAAAGTCTAATCCTAGAATTTAGATTAAAACCAAAGATAGAATTCAGACTCCATAAATTACAGAATTTCAGCCCATTAGTCTGTGAAGAAGGATGTAGCATATTCTTAAGGTCCATTTATTTCTTTATGCACTGTTGTGTTCAATCTCTGCATCAGTCTGAACAATTGTCTACCTTTGCTGTTCTTACTTTTAGTTTGTTTATAAAGAGCTGTTTGATGTTTTGTTTTTTCTTTCCTTTCCTCTCACCTAAGATTACATATACAAAAAAAGTTTTCTCAACAATAAGAAAAGTTAATCTCTGAAACAGATTGTCAAATGACATTGTGAGGTCTCTACCACATTTTTAAAGAAGTTAAATAAACACCTGTTTAAATCAGTGGTGAGTTAATCCTTATTTTAGGATAGGAGGATAAACCTTATGTTCCCTGAAATTGTTTAGCTGCTTTTTTTTTCTCCAAAAGCCTGTTTTTTCACCACAGGCCCCGCATGGTAACTGGTGTACTACTCTAATACAAACTAAAAACCAGAGAAAGACTGTGTTCAATTCTTTTCCTTTTACATCATTCTGTATTTCATTCTGATGCTTCTTTTCTTTTCACACTTCTTTTCTTCTCCTGATTGAATGTTATCTTCTCTGGGATTAATAAAGATACACTCCAAAGCTTATCTTTAATAGAAATCATATTTATAATAATAAATTAAGAGTTTTCTTCTGGGAAGAGAAAAGAATTAAAAAGCAGAGAAAGAATGAGTTTTAAATAATAAATAGGAGAGTAGGAAAGTGCTGATATTTCACTTTAACCTCTAACCTGGAAGCAGAGATTCAATGAACTGTTTAATTATTTATTATTTGTACAATGTTCAGTAATCGGAGAAGCAATATAATTGTGAGGACAAAAAGTGAGATGATCATGAGCAGCAGAAACCATTTTTACTGCTCTAGCTCCAAGATCCGTTGGTGTCTGGCCCAAGACTACCAAGAAGAGTGACAATTAATGGTAATTGCTGTTCTTGATTTGGACATGTCAGTGTTTGTCCATCAAGGCCTATAACTGGGAAAAAATTCTTTCTGATAAAGTTTTTTGTTTCTCTTGAGTTAAGCTAGTGCTAATAATGATGGCACAGAGGCAGGTTTTACATTTCAGAAAAGACAATTGATGTGTAAATTCCTGAACACAAGGGTTAATTCTCGAGGTGCTTTTATGAGGAAGGTGATTTCCAGGCCTTTTTAATGTATTTCAAAAATAAAGCACCTCATTTCACCAATTCCCCTTTGAAAATTTAAGTTTCACTGGTGGAAAAATGAAGCAGGATTTTCAAAATTTTCTTTTTAAATTGATGCTAACTACAGAGAACTCTTCAGTTGCCTTTTTCTCCTTGTTATCACCACTAGTTCTATTAACAGTTACTGATTTTAGTAGGAACTCTAAAGGTATCTAAAGAGGTGAACTGAACTGTCAGCTTTGAATAAACAAGTGTTTCATGCACATTGAATTTTAGCCTGACATTAAATTTGAGCTAAGATACAGCAAAGGTTAAGAAGGATTGTGAGTAGACAGGAAAACAGTTGAAGAACTAAATTAGGAAAAACAACACAGTAGTAAAGCTAAGAAAAACACAGGTAGATTTAGGACCTAAATGCTTATTTAAGCCATTGTTGCTCATCATTTGACCAAATATAGCTCCCAATTAATTGCTTGCTCATAGGTCATTGCAACTCTGAGGTGAACCTTAATAGCTTAAAACTCTTTTACATAACTTGCAGCTCTTGACTGTGAAGTTGAGCTGAGAAAGTAAGCACTGGCCACTGTGATGGCTCAGCTGGCGTACAGTGTCTCCTTGCACCTGGATCAGATATTGGACATGATTAGGGAAGGAAAGTGTATGCGAGTGTGTGTACAGGTTCATGTGCATTAAGCCTGCAGATGAACTCTATCAATAAACATGAGCAGCTGGATGGCTTTAAGTATATGGTTTTAACCTGCAAATCAAGCCAGTATTAGCTTGGTTGCATTCATACATTCACAGTTAAGTACAGAAAATAAAGAAATAGGCTTGTTTTTTGGGGGGGACAAATTTTATCCCAGGCATGTGGCTGGCACTGCTTTAGTTTGGTTAAGAGATGTTTACATACATTTTGCATGATTTAGAATACAGACAAATATATACATGGATCTCAGGGCCCTAGAGAGACAGAAAAAGGTCTTTTCTAACCTATTCTTGGACATACTTGCAGGAGCAGCTGCTGTAGTTGCCTTTGTTTATTCTGTCTCCACACTAATTACCTTATACTGAGAGAAAAGTCTCCTCACCTCTTAGTCTCTGTTATTTAGTCGGTTAAATCAATATTGTTCTCTTTGATGCCTGTCCCTCTAGAGACCAGTTTTTTTATTGTACTTACCATTCCTGTCAGGGTTGGGGTCACACCAGAGTTGCATTGCTGGGGGAAGATACATACATACAAACAAATATAGATATTTAAGTTTTTTTCTCATTTCTCTCACTCTTCGTAATAGAACCACAGAATCATAGAATGGTTTCGGTTGGAAGGGATCTTTAAAAGTCGTCTAGTTCCAACCCTCCTGCCATGGGCAGGGATGTCTTCCACTAGATCAGGTTACTCAAAACCCCATCCAACCCTTCTTAAATGTATTGTTTAAGAATTCATTTCCTACCTGACTGACATGGTAGCTTTCTACAATGGAGTAACTGCGTTTGTGAAGGGGTTTGGTCTGTGGCTATAAAATTCAGGGCTCTGCTCATTCTAAGGTTGGAGACACTCTGCAATGCTCAAACCTACAGAAGCTGTGAATCTTGGCCATGACGTTGTGATGATATGCTGTGGGCTCTGTACTTGAGAAATACCGACAATATCTGGGCAAGTACCCAGTCTGTAGAAAATACATTCTTTTCAGTGTTTGTGTGTGTGCGAGGTGATGAGGTAGATAGCCAAACCTGCTTTTAACATTACCAAACTCATCATCAGATCTTTTCTTTGCCTTTGAGTCACCTACAGTTCTACAGACATGGTTACTATTAATGAAATGTGAACTATACATGCTGTTTTTTCATCTTTTATATATTTAAAGTGATGAACATAAGCTCAGCCAAAGAATACATTATTCTAGAACTAAATAAAATAAGTACATAACAGACATACAGACTAAAAACAAAAGGCCAGAAAAACCAATATCTTCTCCACCAGAATAACTGGTCAGGGGTGCATAGGGAAGAATATAACACACACATACAAGCATAAACCTTCATTTAATCTCTAAATCAGCAACTTATGAACTGCCTGTGATCAAGTCTTCACTTTTTAACCATCATTATTAATTTGTATTCATGGAATTCTGTTTTCAGGAGTTTATGTAATCCAGTTTATAGTGATGGGGGAAGGTAGATAATGGCATTTATTTCTTATGATTTCTACAACAACAGTCGAGTCTCAGTGAGCCCCATAGTTTACTTTTCCATTGATAGAAAACATACATGTTTGGTTTGGTTTCAGACAGATGGCTTGACAGTTCTTTGAGCTTTTCCTCTTGCTGTTTGGCCAACCCTTCACTTACCATAGTCAGTGAAAGGATATTATAGATGTCTAATGTAAGCATTAGGGCTGCTGCTTTACACTGACCATAAAAAGCCAAAAGCCCAGCTATCCTTAAAATTATGTAGAGTCACTTAATACCCTTATGACTCTTTCCACTTGAAGATGCCATTACAGTCACTACTGACTCAGTGGTTAAACCTAGATACCCTCTTAATCAAGCTTAATTTGAGCACAGGAATAATCTCACTGCAAGTAATGAACATGCTTTTGTATACCTGTTGGAAGCCAGCATAGAGCTCCAGTAGGCAATATTTTAGGAAAAAAAAATCTTTTAGCTTTATTTTCTTATTCACTGCCTGCTCAATACAAAACAGGTATGGTCTAAACTCTAAACTGTTGTTTAGGTCCATCAGTCTAGCGTGCATGTGTCCAGGCCCGCCTCATGCAGAGCCCCCTCTCTTTGGAGCTCTGCAAGTTAGTGAGAACCCGTCTGTAGCAATCAGGTCTCACAGTTGGGCTATGAGCCTGGCTTGTTCACTTTCCTGCTTGAGTGAATTTCTCTCTCCATGCCACAGGGAAAGGAAATGCATTTCATAAAGGGACAAATATGTTAGTAAAATGACAAGAGTTTAGGGGAAGGAATACAGAGGAACACCTGAGCCTAATGTAATTTTAAAAAGGCTTTGAAATCAACACAGCAGCTTCTTACAGGAAAGAAAAATGCTGAACAGTTATGAGGATCTCAGAAACCCAACACATACAGCACGGGATGTACTGCAGCACTGGATCTTAAACTAATTATCAGATGTCCTAAGACCTCATAGCTGTATATTGGAAAAATGAAGGGAACACGTATACTGGATAACACCCACCACTGTAAGAGTGCAATCTCATTGGCAAGTTATGTGAGAAAATATCAAATACATATTTATCCATCCTTCTTATGGGCAAATATTTAGATTGGAGAGATAATCATATTGTTAATTGCAGTACAATATTTCTGCAAGGAATGATAGAAATGGGGGAGAAAGCAGGAAAAAACTAACTGCTAAAACATTAATCCAGGGGACAGACTGAGATTATTTTAAATGCTATGCTGAACACATTACTGTCATCTTGCAGCAAACAAACAACTAAAATTCAGGAAGGCATTCCTTTTAGCAACCCAGATAAACCCTCACGCACCTTGAACATGCCTAGTTTATTTCACACCAGTCCTTAGATTTGTTACACAGGTTTTAAAATATAATTTATGTTTTAAATGCAGTTATTAAAAATAAATCTGTGGAAATCTCCTCAGATTCCTTTTCTGTACATACCATTTTCTGAGGAGAGGGAGGTGGTAGTAGGTAGTGTCCTGAAGTAATCCTGGCATGAATAAAATCTTTTGAGTGCACAGACACTGCTTTGGCTAAGTAGAAATGCCTTCTAAAGCTGCGTGAAGCACGTTGTCTGGTGGCTTATGTAGTATTTTAAAGTATTTACATATTTGCAGATAAGGGAATAGTTGAAAGCATAGATACAAATATATTTACACACACCAACCAATATGGGGAAAAAAAGAAAAAAAAAAGCAAGCTTAAGTATACTACACGAACACATCACGTACACAGTATGGCACATCAGGAAAATATATTCCACAGCAGGGAAACTGGACCAGTGCAGGCCATTTATTTTTCATTTTCCTATTAATTTTAATTATGGAATTCAAATGTATTATACTTGCTTTAAAATTTTATGTCATGAATGCATGCCGAGAGCTTTGCAAAAGCACATTTCAAACAATTCAATTTCCAAGATCTGTGCCTAACGAGCTACAGAGGAACTGGGACCATATCCTACCCAGGTTTAAATTATTAATATATTTTTCATAATTCTCCATTATCTTTCTTGGAAAACAGCACATTTCAAGTATTCTCAAGTGATGAGGTGCTTTTTTGCCTTTCAGATTCTGTTTTTACTTCCAAGTCTTACTTTTTCCCTGTTTCGGAAGTCTCTTTCTGCTGCTGACATTCAATGAGGATATTATTCATATATTTGTATATTGAAAGTGGGATTTCTCTCTGAAGCTGAGAACCATCTTGTTTTCCTTTTCTCACTTCTACACATACACACAAACAGGAGTGAACAAAAATCACTGTGTGCATTTACCTACCCACACAGGCATACCCTAAGGGTGAGCGAACACGTGCAACCTACACCTAGGGATGCACCTACACATTAATTTACACGACTTACACAAGCATGTTGGAAAGCTTCAACCCCTGCAAAGACATGCCTCCATGTTCCTGAGCACCCAGTTCTGTTACACTGGCTTTAATAGTATAAACAGAAAATGCAAATTCATACATACCCTTAATCACGGAGACGAAGGGCCTCATTTGCATACCCTTCATAATTCAATTTAATTTTTTTTTTGTCAAGAGTTATGAATGCTTCATGTTTGCTTTAATCAGAATGTTGACATTTACACTGAAGCCAATTTCTCTTTTTCTATTCCGTGTTTTGTTTAACCGCGACAAGTGACAGCAAACTGGAGGGAACAGACTTTTTAAATTGGCTCTTTGCCCGGAATGCATCATTTCTCTTGTAGTTGTTTCCCCACCACCCACCCCCTCCGTGCTAGGCATTGCGAAAAAGAAATGTGAAAACATACTCTGCAAACACAGGAGTGAGGTGTTAGTGCTTTTAGATAAAGATTTGTGTTGTATTTTAAAACTAGATTGCTGTACAGTTTCAAGCTATTAGCAGGAACCTATTACACCATCGCTTTGGGTCCTTGGAGAGATGTGCTTAGTGTATTTCAGTAATTCAAGGCAAATAGAAAACCTACATGTGAAAATATTTAATGGCAAAGACACCAACTGCTCAAGGCTGCTGGAGCAAGGAGGCATGCTTTCTGTTAACTCTTTCCTTCGGTTTTTCAATGCAACAGCTTCTGCTACTCTCCCCAGAACTCTCAGTGGTGCTCCAGTCCTTTGTGGGTGTAGGAGACTACTGATGCTGAGCAGATTTTCTCTGACTTCTGCTGTGGCCTGTGTGCATCTACTTATCTGCTTACCTACCCATACGACTTTGGTCTGCTCTTAATACCTCTCAGCATTCAGATACTTCAAAGCTCATCCTGAAGGGAAGAAAATAAAATCTGTCTTTACCAGAAAAATGAAAGACAAAGACATTAAATAACTTTAACACCCACCATGCCCCCCTGCCCCTAGCCAATGGTAAATTCAAGCCTGGAAGCCAAGTTTCCTGGTTCTAGCTGCTATGGGTTTACCCATTGTCTAACCCTTTAAGATGTTTATGGCATTGGGGTAATGTTCAAAACATATCCAGGACAACTCAAAGGCTGTAATACCAGGTCCTTTTCACCAAATGACAACAGTCTTGATATTAGTGAGAGAATTTCTGGAAGATAAACAGAATTTCCCACAAATATTTTAGCTTGTTTTTTTTCCTCCCAGAAGGAAAACAGTGCAGCTAGCCATAAGCTAGCCAACATAAGAAGTCCTCTCCAACCTATAACTTGTGTCAGAGACCTTGCATAGGACTTGCAGAGGGATTGCACTTGTCCAGCTTGCACAAGCCACGAAGTATGGAGGATTTTACATGACTGCTATAACAGTGGTAGAAGGAACAGACTTTTTTGAAGATACAGAATCTAAATCAGCAAAATCCTTATTTCAAGGTGAGATCAAATCCTGCCATGAACCATACTAAAACTCCCGTTCTGAGGCGCTGTTTCTGCCCATTGCCTGTTGTAATGGGATCCCAATATATGAGGTACAAAACACGAATACAGTGTGTAGGGGACATTTGAGATGGTAGAGAGAAGGGGTAAGATATAAGGTGGAATCTTCTCCATAACGTGGCTAAACAATTGATGGAAGAGTTCTCAGTGCTGTGAACATCATTTCCCATTTACTGTGAGTATAAAAGGTTTTGAGCATACATAGCCCTCTGTATCACAATTGTCTGAATGTCAGATGTATTTATTTTCCCTTTCTAAAACATATATATATGTATTTAGATTAAAAATATACATATGATTTTTAAAAAATCTGCTTATTGAATTTTTCTGTAACAACCTTTATATATGAAAAGATAATGTACCTGACAGATTATGACAGAGTTAGTAGGAAAAAAACAGACTAGGGGAAAACATGCTGTGTGTTAATCAAAGGAAACACCTGAAACTGACAAAATAATAAGAGCTAAAGCAACAAAATAAATACAAACCAAAACTAACAACAGCCGGGAAACAAGGGACCAGAGTCATCTTCCTTACATTAAGTGTGAGTCAGGAGAACACATGGCAATTATTCAATATCTATCTGTTATATTTGTTTGCATTTGTAATATATCCATCTGTGAGCTATGTACAATAAACTCAACATTCACTTCTGAGCCAGGATTTTGCATGTACTTAAGTAGAGCTGTGAGAGTTTAGATAGCTCAGGAGTTGAACCAGAGAGAATTAAATACCTGATCAATCTGTCTGTCTGTCTGTCTACATGTCTGCATGCGTCAGCCTAACTTTTGTGCTTGTATACTGAGTAGAATTCTGCTCTAAAAAAGAGTAGTGTTTGATCTTGAAAGGAACCTAGACTCAGGATAGGGACTAGGGCTCCAGAATCATTTTCTGGGGGAAAATATGGCCTAGAAAGATGTGGGCGCATACATTTATGTACTTAACTCTTTTACCTGGACCTGGTGCACAAGGTCAAACTGTGAGTGAGGAGGAATTATGCCGTATGACCAATGTAATTAACCAGCATCTAGCACAGACAATAAATAATTCATAAGGTCTTTCAGACTAATAACTCTTTTTTTTAGAAAAACAATAAATAAAAACATTTATAATATGATCACACACTTTTCACAAAGATAAAGAAAACCTACAATTAAAACAACTATTGCCAGATAAACAGAATCACATTACAGACTGGTTGAGGTTGAAAGGAACCTCTGGACATCATCTGGTGCAATTCTCATACTTAAGCAGGGCCACCCACAGCAGGCTGCCCAGGACCATGCTTTTGAATATCTCCAGGGATGGAGACTCCAAAACCTCCCTGGGCTACCTGTGCCCATGCTCAGTCATCCTCACAGTAACAATGTGTTTCTTGATGTTCAGAGGAAACCTTCTGTATTTCAGTTTGTGCCCATTGACTTGTCCTGTAACTGGGCACCACTGGCTCTGACCTTTTTACACTTTCCCTTCAGGTACATTAATGAGATCCCCCTTGAGCCTTCCCTTCTTTGGGCTAAACAGTCCCAACTATTTCAGCCTTTCCTCGTATGAGAGATGATCCAGTCATTGGTCGTCTTTGTGGCCCTTTGATGGCCTCTTTCCAGTATGTCCATGTTTTTCTTGTACTGGGGAGCCCAGAATTGGACACAGTACTCCAGGTGTGACCTCACCAGTGCTGAGCAAAGGGGAATGAATAATCTCTTTTGTTTAATGCAGCCCAGAACACCATTAACCTTCTTAGCAGCAAGGGCACATTGCTGGCTTATGTTCAATTTGGTGCCCACCACGTGCCCGGGTCCTTTTCTTTCAAGCTGCTTTCCAGCTGAGCTGCCTCCCCCCCCCCCCCCCCCGCATATATTGGTGCATGGAGCTGTTAGCACGCAGGAGCAGGACTTTGCACTTCTCTTTGATGAACTTCATGAGGTTGTTGTCAGCCCACTTCTCCAGCCTGTCACATTCCCTCTGGATGGCAGCGCAACCCTATGGTGTATCATCCACTTCTCCCAGTTTTGTGCCATCAGCAAACTTGTTTAGGGTACACTCTGCACCATCATCCAGACAACTGGATGATCACAAAGTTTTGAACTGTTCTGTCACAAGAGGGGAAGAAACCTGTACATTGGTTTCCATAGCTGAATGCTCACTATGAAACCCAGTGACATTAGTCAAGATCTTTCTTTTTCTCTGTGTATAAATGCTGCAAATATTAGGCTGCAGATCATGCCCATGAGCTCCACAGCCCAGTGGATAATTTTATATGTAATGCAAAATTGAGCAGATTGAACAGGAGGGATGGATCCAGGCTTAGAATATTTGTAGGATTATAATGATGAATCAAAAAAAGTGTAAATGTTATTTTATTTGGTAAACAGAGAGGCAGGAGCACACAATTGTTTGCCATTCTGAGCAGAGCAGTGGGAAGCAGATAAACTGTTCCTCCCAGATTAGAAATAGGTGCATGCCGTTCATTTATCAGGCTTTATTCACAAGCATACAGCTGGTAATATGACAGGAAAGAGAAGTTTAACTCTGTTAGGGCAAAAGGGAAGCTGAATACTTCCACACTTCAAGGAAGACCTGGAGCTGCCAGGCTGTTATAGTGGGGAGGACCTCTGCTCTGAAGCAGTCTTAGATTTTTAAAGGAATAGCCTATTCTTGGAAGCCCAGAATAATATCCATTATGCATCAGGGTGTTATGGGACTCATCCTCACTTTTTAGCATCACCTATGGGATGGAGGGTGCTACCAATCAGCACTGAACGCACTGAATTTCCTAGCTGACCCTTTGAGTATAGGCAGCACTTAAGTCTTGTCAGCCACACAAGCGAGGCCAGACATCTAACTCCCCCTGTGGACTTGGTTTGAAATAAATAATTTTCCATTCAGGAGCACTTTTCAGAAGGGCAACTGCTTCTCCCACATGAAAAGTTATAAATCTCATCAAGAGAGTTGTGTAACAAGCTAAAAAATGATCAGGCTCTCAAAGGACTCACACTTTTGTTCCTCTCTTTTGTTTCAAGGGTTCAGCTTATTTCATGTTATTAATTGCTAGAAAGTTGCCTTTTAAATGGGTAGATAAATAAATATTGGGAAATATCTCTTTCCCCTTAGATATTTAATGTTGCAGCTCTCATGACAGCAATGCTTTTATGATAAAATTGAGAAGATATGAAATATGTATTTTTCTCATTTGTTATCATTAATTCAATATGGGTTTTCATGAGACACACTAGCAGTTTATCCTAATTCCTTGTGCAAGCATGTGCTGACATGCCCATGGGATACAGCATGTACTCACTCACAGACAGGGAAACACACATCTAGTTTATTAGATGCCCAGAATTCCAGAAGGGAGAATATTTTTCCTGGAAAGTTGACTAACTTGGAGATACAAAACTTCTGCAAGCCAAAAAATGCTTTTGTTTTCAGTCCTTCCCCACCCCCCTATTTTTAAGAAGGAGGACTACAAAATAATCATAGTAAAGTAGATGTGACTCTCGAATTTCTCACTTGGTGCAACGGCATCTTATGCTGATAGAAGCTTTCTGAAAGGAGTGCAGCAGCAGTTTTCAGTAAATGAGAAAGCTTCAGTTTCATGAGCACACACAAGTGATTGCACAGAATGGGCAGTTTAGTAACACCCCATCCCAGTAAATGAGCTTCTGTAACTGACTGCATATGCACTCTTGGTGTGTCATAACTGTGATATAAAACATATGAGCTTAATCCTATTTCACTGGAATTTTGGCTAAAATACTGTACCTAGAAATGGGAGTATACTGAGAACGTCCACAGTATGTTACAGCAGCTCAGCTAAGGGAGATAATTAGTGAAGTTGTGATACTTTGTCATGTTTCATTGGTGCTCATCTTCAGAGATGAGAAATTGTCTTTATCCTTGAGTTTTGCAAAGCATGTGGGGCTGTAGTTGCTTATTCCAATGTAAAAGAGCAATGAGTTTCACGCACAGGAGACTGCATGAAATAGTATGTGTTGGTGACATTATTTTCTAGCCTTTCAGAATATGCCCAGCCCTTCATATTTACTTGTGACCTAAAAATTAGTACAAATGGTGTCATTTTTCAACCTGTTCCCACTGTTGTCTGGGGTTATCTCTGAAATATCAAGGCCTTATTCCCCTTGGCCCTGCAATTTGTGTCATCAGTGACATACACTCAAAGGGAAATCCATCAATCTCTTAGTGAATAACTCAGTACAGTCACCAAGACATTTCAACTTAATTCTTTGGTAGCTTTTTCTTGCTGGCATCAACAGGAAAAGATAAGTGGGGACATGTAGCCAAAGCCTTAGAGAGATTGGTACCCACTCCTTCTGTCTTTTTAGGGTGCAGGCTGTCTTCTTTCAGGATTTCTCAAACTTCCCCTTCTTCTAGAACTTGCCAGCCTTAAATAGCAAAAGCAGCAGCTAAAGAGATTCAGGGCTATGTGCTTTCATTTTTCATGCCTCTTGATCCATTCATGTTAGGCCTCTGTAATACTCTCTAGATAAAAATGTAAGTTGAAGAGAGAGCAAGAGAAGCCTGTCCATGGAAACTGAGGGAAAAAGTTATTTATAACTTTTTATTACCTTAAGTTCTGTATGTGGGCGTGATTCTTCAACCTTGACCTTATTTTAAATAAAAATATAATTAAAAAGAATCAGCTCTTTCTTAACAGCAGAGACTTATTATGTACCATCTATAATGCTTATACAGTGCATGAAAGTGAATTTGAAAGGGAGTGAAGGCGACTTTAACAATGCAGAGCAGCTGAACAAATATATAACAATTCCTTGAATGAATGATTGGATGATACCTAATAGCAGGGAGTTTGCAATAGTACAAGATTATCCTCTGATAATTCTTCAGTTCTGACTGTGGCTGCCTGATAATCCCCGAAGCTTCTAATCTGCAGGATCTGAATCCATAAAGAATGACAAAAAAACTTTACAATCAATTATAGTTACTGCCACAGAGCCATTAGTGAGCAGTGAAAAAAGCATGACCTTTTTAACTTCAAAGTCATGTCAGAAGGAAAAAAAAATATATATCCAAACTCTCAATCCTCTTGGAATTTAAAATAAAATTGTGGCAATTTTTAATCTAAAGTTTATTGCTTTTCAAATTCAAAAGATAGTTTTCTCTTTTTTTTTTTTTTCCCTGGGCTTTAATTTGTTTCTTTTTGTCAGACAGTCTTATTAACTCCAAGCCTGCAATCAGAATCTGTTCATCTAACTGAATGGTGGAGGATGAATGAATTCTAGCAAGAGGGAGGCTGGCAGGGGGAGAGAGGGGCTTTGCCCCATGTTTTCAAACCCCATCTAAAGTAATTTGCCTCTGTTATTTTTCACAAGCTCAAATTTAATTTCCCAAACTTTTCCTTGAGTTGTTTGTTTTTCAGAATATTCCTTCATTCAAGGATTGAGGGAGAAGCACCATCTGTACCTGACTCAGAATAAAGACTACACAACTGTATGGTAAATTTAACTTGAATGCTTAGTGTTTTGTCTTTTTATCTACTTTTGTTATGTATTTTTTGACAAATGTCTGAATATCGGTTTAAATATATGGTTGAATAGAAATACCAGTTTCACATACAGAACTGGCTCATAATAAAAGTCAGACCTAAGATACTAAAATCACTGGGAGATAGGCATTTATGTAATGGAAGTAACTGGACCTGGATGACTTGCTTAAAGTCAAACAAGAGACCTATATCAAGCAAAGGAAAATACTAATTTTTGAGTCTTAGATGATCATCCCAAGAACCTTGACTGTACAGTGTGTGGCTATAACTAAATCCAGCAGCCAAGTATCTGGACTAGAAACTCTCAGCTGTGGGATACTTCATGTTAGCTGTTACCTTTCAAAGTGGAAAGGTTTCAATTTTTTCTCACCCTTGTTGTGGGAGCTGAAAGTCTCATAGACTAACATTGACTACCACAGTTTGATTGTACAATTTTTCCATTCACTTCACTGTTACAAAAGACTCTGGTTTACTATAGCTTGAAGGAGATGCACACCAGAAAGGTGACGGATATTTTGTCCAACACACATCATTGTCTTGATTTGTATTCTGGCAGAAAATGAATAAGAAACTGGAGCTGATGGAAAAAGGGCAAAGAGAGAACAAAAGCTAACCCCAGCCACCTCCCTGACAAGATGAGATAATCATGCTGTCCACAAGAAAAGCCCTTCAAATGAAAAATAAGTTAAGTGCATTTCCTCCTTGAAGTCACCTTGGCATACTGAAATACTTAACTTCAGGAAGAACAAAACATCAAAGGACGCTCATTAGAAGATATGACTTGATGGATAATTTAGGTGACAAAGTAAAGTCAAGTGTTTGAAGCAGAAAGGTCTTGTCAACATAATGTTTTTCACATCTGCAATAAAGCTGGAGACTCTATCTTCTGGTAGGTGCAGAAACTTGTTTGCCAATAGTTGCAAATTCAGTTGACCAAATTCATTGTGGATTGCTGCTTTTTAGGAAAATATCCTGTCCTTCAGTCCAACAGGATCAGCACTCATTTGCAGGTTATTGTAAAGAAGTATATGTGTTAGGAAAAGGATAAAAATCTCTCAGTGAGGTAGAGCTGTATTTTCATGATGGGATGCTCCATGGGATATGGACTGGGACAAACAGGGAAGAGTTCTTTCCAGCTTGCTGGTGTTCATAATGCTTGACAAAGTTTAGTTCAATAGGCTTAAAAGGGTTCCTTCTTTCAATAATAAAAAAATATAATTCAACAAACAAAAAGTTTATGGGAGATAACATGTTTCTGTATAATAACTTTGTTCAGCATCTCTTGTAAGGTAATAATTTTGGTTCCACCTGTAGACCTTGAAAAGAAAATCAGTGTTATATGAGATTTTCCTGTGTACTTGCTGTGCCACTTTGGGAATGGATGTGTGACCTTACAGAAATGTTTCTTTCTCACTGATGATGCTAGAGGGATTCTAGACTATTATCTAGAAAGCTAATACAGATGGACAAAGCTTCAGTGAGTAAATGAATTTCATGTACCTATACTGAGACATTTTTCCTTTTATGTTCTGTTTAATTTCATTGAACATACTTTAGTTTAGGTCATTGATGCCTTGCAGTACTGTGAATTTATCAAGGTTGCTATGTGAGAAGTAGAAAGTGAAGTGACCTACTGACAGAAACTGGAATTCACACACCATTTCTTGTCTGCCTGCACTTAAGAGGTATGCTGGTAGCACACTCTAGAAATAAGTGATGCTCCCACCCACTGCTGTTTGTAGAGGATTCAATCCATGATTTCACTGAGTCAAATCACAATCCACTGGCTTTGAAACAGAGCTGCCCACTAATGGCAAAAGGCCCTATATCAGATTTCAGTATCAGCATAACCTTTCAGCTGGAGGACTGCTCAGACTCTTTTTTCTTTTCTGTTCCACCAGTTTTACCTGGTAGAATTTTCCCATTTTTCCATTTAACTCTCCCATAGCGAATGTCCCATGCTAAGCTCTGCACTAAAACAGAAATTTGATAAAACAAGCTCAGGAAATAAAACTGACCTTTCTACTTTTACTATGTGTAAGTGAAAAAAACAGCATTTACAATGAATTTCATAGCTGATGTTCATATTAATAAGTGAAAGAAAAATGGATATTTTAAAAGTGTTCACTGAGTCTTTAAATTGTGACAATAACATCATGAAATCAGTTTGCATTGCAGATTAATTGAGCTCAGAAAATTGCCATCCATCATTCTGAGAATACTTTAATATGTTGAACTCCAAAGCTTAACGTTGCTTTTAAATGCAGTATAGAAGTTTGGAAAAACTAAAGAGGCTGACTAAACAGATGAGAGAACTGAACAGCAAAAAAAAAAAAAAAAGGAAGGAAATTCTAAAAATGACTGCATCTAAATTAATTTCATAAATCCTAAATCAAAGAAAGATACAGATACAAATAAGCAGTGGGGACATGGGGGGAATCAACCAAAAATACCAACCTGCCAACACCCCCCCAAACAACCAGACAAAAGCCCCTCCTAAACAATGAAGTTTAAAATCCTCCATTTAAATGACTACAAGAACAGATACCTAAAAAGTTAGGTTCAACATGACATCTAAACTGAAGAAGAGGAAAGCCAGTAAAGCCATTCCACACCTTAGCAGAAAAATCTGAAACACTGGTTAGAATTTTCTCTTTTGAGTTCTTATTGCTTTGAAATAAAAAGCAATAAATCCTAGGATTAAAAAAGAAGATGAGAACACTAGTGCCAATAAAATTTACAAACTCAAATAAAGGATTTCTCCATCCCTCTAAATATCCTACAATAAACTTATAAAAATCTAGTTTCTTAAACAAGAGGAAAGTGCTCTCATTTATCACACTTGCTATGTAAAAGTCATTGTTTCAGGATCTACATTCTTTGCTTCTGATAAGGTTATACTATTACTTTCCAACTCAAGTCTTACCTGAGGCCCACAGTAATGCTTATTACATATACAACAGAACCAAGGAATGAGCAAATTGGCTCAGTGGATACCTGAATGAACTTGCTCAAACCTTCAAACTGTTAGATACATCAGGAGTCACTGATCTTTCTCCTTATCCTTACTGAAACTTTGACACATCCAGGATCCAGAAAGCAGGAAATATTTAAAGATGCTCTCCCAGCTTGAAAACTTCATCACCCATACTTACTGCACTATCACAATTTTTCCATGTAGGCACCTTTGTAAGAAAAAATGCCTAGGGGCTTTTTAACCTAGAAGAAAGGACTAGAAGATTAACCAAATTTGAAATGTAAAGTCAGGTGAATTCAAATAAAAAATAATCATAGATTTTTTAAGCAAGAAGGAAAACTATCTACAAAAGTGGCTTATTCACCACTTTTGGGGCCTCAGCTCAATACTGAAGGCCTTTCTGGAAATGATGCTTTAATCAAAGACAAGTTATCAGGCTCAACACTGGAGTCAAGGGTGAAATTCTCTGGCTGGTGTTAGACAGAAGGTTAAGCTAGACTGCTGTAAATTTTTTGTTGTAAATGCTGAATGAACCAACTAAGAGAGATGCTGCGCTGGATATGCTATTCAGATAAAGCAGAACTGGTTGGGAATGTGAGAGCTGCACCCTTGGGTGCGGTGACCGTGAGGTAGCACTAGAGGAAGCAAGGAAGGTAACAGCAATGTAAAAATCATGTGGTTCAGGAGAGGAGGTTTTGGCTTGTTTAGGGACTTGATACATGCAGATGCTTGGAGGCTGCCTTGAAAGACAAAACTTCAAGGGCAGCCTCCTCAAAGCACCAAGATGATCCATCTTGATCTACGCAAAACAGGAAGACATGGCCAAAGGCCAGCTTGGCTTTATGTAGAACTATGAGTAATAATACAGAAACATAGTCCAGGCATCCAAGGATTGAATTAAGAAGGCCATATCCCATCTGGAGTTAAAACTGGTGAGGGATGTCAAGGCCAACACTGTCAGCAAGAGAAAGGAATACTGTCAACAAGTGGAAGACCAAGGAAAATGTGTGCCTGCTGCTGAATAGGATGAGAGTCCTTGTGCTGAAGACTACGGGAAAAGCTTAGGTACTCAATGCTTGCCTCAGCTGCTACTGGCAAAGACTACTCCGAGGTTTGTAGGCCTATGGGTAAAGTTTAGGAGAGAGAAGTTCTACCCATAGTAAAGTAGAACTGAGATAGAAGCAAATTAAATAAATGTGCTACATAAAAGTCCATGAGTTGTGACTCAACACATTCAAAGGGGCTGAGGGGACCTGGTTGATACCATTGTAAAGCTGCCTTCTAATATCTTTGAACAATTATGTCTGTGACTGCAAAAAGGTAAATGTTGTATCTTAGAAAAGAGTAAAAAAGAGTGTTCAGGGAACTACAGCTTCACCTCCACCATAGGGAAAATTATGGAGCAAAACCCTGACAGAAGCTACTTCCAGTCACTCGAAGGACAAGAAGGTGATTCAGCACAGCTAGCACATATCTGTGATGGGCAAATCATGCTTGACCAACTTGATTGCTTTTTATGATGAAATGACTGTCTCCCTGGTCAAGATGAGAGCAGTGAATGCTGTTTATCTTATAGCAAAGCTTTTAAAAATAGTTTTCCAAAGTTTCCCTTTGAAAGAGCTTCCTCCTAGCCAAATTACAGAAATATGGGTTGGATGGCTTGATTACAAAGTGGGTGAAAAACACGCAGACCTATAGCAGTTGCAGGTTGGTAGTCAGTAGTTTGAAGTCTGACAGTCAGATGGTTGGTGATGAACCTCCTCAGGGATTGGTATTGGCAGTTTAACACCTTTGTCGGCAGGCTGAGATATAGGATAAACTGTGCCCTCATAAAAGCAAAATAACTGCATGCACCAGTACAGGCTGGGGAATGGCTAGCTAGGTAGCAGGTCTGCAGAAAAGGACCAGGACACTCGTTAGCACAAGTTAGCAGTGTCTTCTCTTGACAACCCAGGCTAACCACATAACGACCTGCATTAGCAAAAACATAACCGGCAAGTTTTAGGAAGTGACAGTTACCCTCTGCCTGGCACTCACAATGTGCCATGTAGAGTCTTGTGTCCAGTTTTGGCCTTCCAGTACAAAAAAAAAAAGAGTGACTTCAGAAGAGGATGACAGAAGCAGCTAGAAGGCTGGAGTGTATTACATGTGTATTAGTCTTGAGAAGAGAAAGCTAAGGGGAGTACTATGCCAGCCTTCAGCTACAGTCATGATACAGATTCTAGAACCAGACCCCTCTCAGAGATACACAGAGAAAGGACAAGAGGCAATGGTCGCATATTGCAGCAAGAGAAATTTTCATTGGATATAAGGTAAAAAAATAATCACAATAAAAGTTGTTAAGCACTGGAACAGGCTGCTAAGAGAGGTGAGAAGGGTTTTCATTCTTGAGCACCTTCAAAACTTGTCTGATAGAGAAGCTGAATAATTTGATCTAGCTTTGCAGCTCTCTCTGTGTTTAGCAGATGGTTGGATGATCTTCAAAGGTTACTTCAAGCATAATTTTTGGTACGATTCTGTGAGGTCTTTTGACCTTAAAATCCATTAATCTTTCTGATGTAATAGTGAGGAGTTAAGAGCATGTTGGACTGTTTTATGGGGAAGAATTTTGTATGTAAATGTCTATATTTTGTGTTCTCACTGTTAATGGACAAAACAGATAAATGTATTTATTGCAGTTTATGAAAATCAGTCTTTTGAAATGCCTGTATCCATGAACTACTTAGGATAGGTAAGACTACTTTTTTCTCCCAGTAAAGAATCTCAGTTAAGTGGGAATCTCAGTTAGTTTGGATAAATCAGAATGAGACTGAAAGGCAGACTAATTTAAAGGGGGGAAATTAGTTTCAAAATAAATGTTTGAACACATGTGTTTGATTAAAAGAAGGGAATTGGTAAAATAAAAATAAATAAAATAAATGGACCCTCCTTAATAATAGATACTTTTTCTATGACATCTTTCATTCACTGATTTCTAAGCTGAGATCCAAAAGGGACTTTGTAATCTCTGTGTTCTGAGTAGCTGTACAGAACTTCTATTTTAATAACTTCTGAAGTGGAATCCACAATCCTAAGTCAGGTGTTTATGCTCCCAAGTAGTGCCTTGAGAAAGGGGTATCTCAGCATGACATTCACACTTGAATCCTATTTCTTTCCGCAATTTGTGAACCTTATTCGTATCATCTAAAGAATAGGTTCCTTAATGCAAAGCTGCATCTTAGAAGTCTCTATAGAAGTTGAGGACGTGTCACTTGAAGCTGGTTTTATGTAGCAGCTCAAATATTTAAGCATTTGTGAAGAATAAAGCACAGACAGGTTACTCTAGAAAAGGTGCAAACCTATAGTTTTCCTGCCTCCAGATAGTATGCAACTTTTAAATTATAGACAATTGTGATACACTTCCTTCCTCACTCTTCTTCCTAATTCACCTGTATCAATATAAGTCATAATTAATTAGGGAATGTGCTAGCAGAAATTAAAAAATATTAAGTATATACATTTAAAAAGCATAAGTCTCTAATCTGGATGCCACAAAGAGGTCTGCTTGCTTCAAGGATTCCTTCTTACCTGGGAGTGATAAGGTAAAATACATCTTTTGGTGTTGTGGCTGTACAGCTTTTCAAAAAGGATATTCCTTCTAGAAATGAAGCTAGAATGATCCTTACTTTCCTTTGTCTTTGTTCTCATTCTCATCCTTTAGTTAATCTTAGATTCTTTCATGAAAGAGAAAATAACAAAAAGGTGGGCGTACATGTCTCTTGTTGTGCTTTTTTTTGGTTGTTTGGGTTTTTTTTTTCTCAGAAATATTGACTACATCTCAAAGGAGACAAGCCAAGGGATCCCTCCACCAGAGCTCCATATTGCTGTCCCAAGAAAATTCAGTAAATATAAATCACATACTACACTTGTTGACCTTATTGACTTTTTGGGTTTGAGTGATCCCCTTACAGTTTGTAGAGATCTAGTCACTATAGTCAGAGAAGTCTGGAGAGCTACACAACAAACTGAATGTGAGCTTCTGCATTTCAAGTAATGTTTGATGCCACTCTGTATAGGCAAAAGTCTTCACTCGATGGCCTACACTGAATCAAAATCACCTGACATTCAACCCCATACTTGTCCAGAGGGAAACAAGCCTTTTGCAAAAAAAAATTTCTTAAAAACCTAAAATATCTTCAGATCATTAGATATGGACATTCAGGCAGCTATATCAAACTTTCAGTCTGGAAGCTGAACCTCTACTTAGAATACAGTGGTCATCTATTTATTTAATTTTCCAACATACATAAGTAAGGTTCATACGTTGCCATTATTATTTGAACAGAAGAGCCATGTGCAATCAGTTTATAGTAGAGGTATTCAACCATTGTTTAGGCAGAGATACACTGTAGATGTAAATGACAGAACACTGGAATGGGAATTAGGATATCTGGATTATATTTATGGCTCCGCTATAACCTACTATACGACCCTTAGTAAATCACAACACCTTTTGTTATTCTATTTGCTTATCCATATTTATCTGTCTACTTCATTCAGAAGACAAGCTTCTTATGCAGGGAATCTTCCTTGTTAATATTTCTCAGTTCATATTTAGATATCTTATTAGTTACTTTATTTTAATTATGGTAATTTAAGAAATAACTCCTGTGAACACAGTGTGGTATTACACTATGAATAGCCTATATAAATCTGGGACAGAGATAGGGTTATTCTTTTAGTTAGGAGCTGTAGGAACACAGAGAAAATTGAGAATAAAAGGGAGTATTGTACCTTCAGCTAAAACCAACCACACAGACTCAGGAATCACTAATAAATCCAGTAATTTTAGAAAATGCTATGGTGACTGTGTGAGACGATAGCTTAATAGTCAGGTCAGAGAAAAGGAGATCATTTCACTTTGAATACAGTTTACTGAAGGAGCCACAACGACTTAGGGGATTTTAGCTGTATCTGAATTTCTAATGTCTCTAAATTTCAGCTCTAATTCTATACATCATAAGTTGCAGCATGACCCCACCCTTTTACTGTATCAGGGATTCTTTTGATCTGATTCTTCATCCCCATTTTGTTATGAGTATTTATCCAAGTATACAGTGAATGAAAATCATGACCTAAGCCCAAATAGCATATTTTGTATCTGAAACCATATATATTTTGCTCTGGGGAAAATGGCAGCCTGAGACATAAAGAAAAGGAAAAGCATGAATATGGGACTAGACCTAAAAGAGCCAACAAAGACAGTAAATCCTCCAGCCTTTGTTTTTCCAGGTGAAGGTTTTGTTTCACAAATAACATCATTCATATTTCTATCCTCCAGTCACTTGCTGTGTGCATACCTGTAGCTATGTAACTCAGTAATAACTAATAATTATACATGACTTAGATTAGATTTATATTAGATATCAGGAAGAAGTTCTTCCCTGTGAGGGTGGTGAGACACTGGAACAGGGTGCCCAGGGAAGCAGTGGATGTCCCGTCCCTGGAAGTGGACAGGGCTTTGAGTGACCTGATCTAATGAAAGATGATCAGGATGGAGGTGTTGGAGCAGATGGTCTTTAAAGGTCCCTTCTTACCAAACCTTTCTGTGATTCTGTGTAAAAGCAAGGCTCATTAAAAAAAATATGAAAAGATTCCCTAATTTTATCAACACAAATTTCAGTTCAGTTCTAGGTAGCATATTAAGTTTTCACTTCTGAAGGTACAAGATCTATTCCATATTAGATGCTTCACATTAAATATATTTAATGTATTTTTCATCCTTCCCATTCTGTTCATCATAAAAACAGCAGTACCAAGTCCAGTCTGTAAATGAAAATTGTAATTCAAAAATAACAGTGAGTAGAGGGGTTGCAGATCAGGACTGGTTTAAATGGATTGATGTAAAAGCAACCTTCATCAGGTCCTGATTCAGCATAGCACTTGAACATATGCATAGCATTTAGTGCTTGATCGGTCCCACTGCTTTGCTGAAGTACAGCTTTAGATGCATTATATCTGGTTCAGACCAGTTACGTTAGTTTCTGACTAGCGGGGAGAGTACCATTCATAAGCATTAGCTGAGGTTTGCTCTTGTGCAGAAATTGGACGGCAACTTTTAAAGTGCAAAGCCAGACTGTAGACTATAAATATATAACGGCTGATGCTGAAAGGCTGTGGATAGGCTGTTTTGTAAAACGGGAAAAATTGCAACATGTCAGACAGTGCACACTGCTAATCTGTCTGGCACTAGAAGTTTTCAAAAATTGATTCTACAAATAAGAAATTCTCATAATACAAGTGGGAGGAAAAAAAAAAACAGCTCAGGAGATTAGAATGAAATTCAGTCAGAACAATGTTTGTTTAGCGTTTTGGGGGTTTTTGTTTGGGTTGGTTGTTTTGGTTTTTGGTGGGTTTTTTTTGGATGGTTGGTTTTCCTCTAACAACTAATTAAATTATTTTTTCATCATGTTCCAAGTTTCTCATAAACCTAGTGCCACAAGATCAGGAATTTCAAAAGCTCTCAAACAAATAGTGGAGTCGTAAAAGGCATAATCAGTTTAAATTTGGGATCAACATAGTATTCAGGTGTACCTGAAGATATAATGAGCTACATATATTTATGCAAGAAAAAAAATGAAGACACTATTATTGATATTGAACCAGGGGTTTCCATTGTGCCACAGACTCCTGCATGACATTGTTAGGATTAATAAACTGTGTAAAACTTGATTAGTGAAAAGTAGTTCAGAATTTCTGTTTTTAAGTGGTAAGTGCCCTGACTGTAAAGAAATCGATGACCTGCAGTTAGACAGCTTTGATTCCTACATACTACATCTAGTGAGTGACCTACAAGTTACAAAGACTTTTCATAAATTTTTTTCCAAAGTCATTCCATTCTCTGTGAAATGTTAAAACAGGTACTACTTTTGTTCTTAAGGTTCTGAGAATGATTCTACAGAGTATGTCTATAGTAGTAACTTTTTTAAAATCCAGATTCTTTGTCTGCTCTGTTATAGATGTCTTACCTCCCTGTTGCCTTCCAGTTCCAGGGAATGTAAATTACTTAAAAAAAAAAATTCCCAGAAATTATTTTGCCTTTGTTTTACTCTTAATGCAAAACAGTCAGTGAATCTGGGCTTCCTATGTTCTAAAAGTTTGTTGGAACCACTGGCTTACAAAGGCAAAACCATTCACAGCTACCAATGTGCCCATATTGCAGGGAAAGTGAGCTCAGCAGTATGCTTATAGTTCCTAGTTCCCTGATCATCCAAGCTGAGAGATCAGGACAATATCATGTCCCATCTCCTTCTGTGCACTTAAGTGACCAGAATGCACAATCTTCCACATGGCTGGGATGGGCATCTGAGACTCCTGGCTGTAGGGTGCATCACATGTACATTTCTTCTGCAATGAAGACACATCTTGCCTCCTTCTCCTGCCACCCCTAAACAGCTTAGCATTGTACTGAACCCAGCTTGGAAGCAGGTTCTGAGAATTACAGCAGGAACAGTTTTGGGGCCCCCAGTTCAAGAAGGATGTGGAACTGCTTGACTAAATCCAGCGGAGAGCTACCAAGATGATCATAGGGCTGGAGCATCTCCCATATGAGGAAAGGCTGAGACACTTGGTATTTTTCAGCCTGGACAAGAGAAGACTGAGGGGGGATTTCATAAATATCTATAAATATCTGAAGGGTGCATGTCAGGATGATGGGACTAAGCTCTTCTCAATAATGCCCAACGCCAGGCCAAGGGTCGATGAGCACAAGTTGGAACACAGGAAGTTTGACATGAACATGAGGAAAAACTCCTTCCCTGTGCGGGTGCCAGAGCAGGGGCACAGGCTGCCCAGAGAGTCTGTGCAGTCCCTCCCCTGGAAACATTCAAACCCCACCTGGACACGTTCCTGTGCCCCCTGCTCTTGGTGTGCCTGCTCAAGCAGGGGGTTGGACAAGGTGATCTCCAGAGGTCCCTTCCAAGCTCTGCCATTCTGTGATTTTGTGGTAAATAACAGGCTCTGCAGGTAATTTAAGCAATGAAACTTTTAGGCTCTGAATACTAATGGACTGTAAGTACCAACATATGTTGGACAGTTGTGCAACAGACCTCAGCAGCTGGGATGTGTAAACACACTGGCCTATCTGGAGCTAACTCTGGTACATCTGATCAATGCTGTGCTAGGTGATGAACCTGTAGCGAAACAACATGGACATCTTGTAGGGTTTAGTAGCTATAGCAGTAATTTTTAGTGCCTCTAGGATCATCCATTCAATCTGAAGCTGAGTGGCATGGAATCAACTTTCTTTATACTACTAGACAATCAACTTTCAAAAGAGAAAGGCCATATCCAGACTACCTACTGGAATCCCTTTCTTGCCTGTGGTCTTCCCATTGTCTGGGAGAATGCTAATTGAGATACAATAAATCAATGCCAGGGAGCACACTAACATTTTAACAGTGCAGAAAATTGAGCTTTTGTGCCTGGGAACATCCGCTGGCACTGTTTAATTTGCTAGTGTAGTTGCAATCAAAGTTGGTGTATAGAGAAGTCTTGAAGTCTGGATTGCTTAAATTTCAGCACAGTGCTTCAGTTCTGTTGTCACTTCAGTCCTCTGTCTCTTGTACATGGATTACACTGAAGTCTAAACCTGTTTCATGTTGACCCATACATTACCCACTTTCAGGAGAAGAAAATTTGTCCTGCACTATTTTTATTGTCAACTCAAAAGCATATTCATCCGCAGGGTTGACAAAGTGGACACACTGGTTGGGAGATTTTCCTCACTTGACTTCATCTGGCTAAAGGTAGGTGTCTAGGTATCTAAAATAAGTTAAAGGAATTATGTCCTAAAATTGCCTACTGCTCACCACCACTTCCAGTGAGGGTTTAAGATGGTGAATTTGTACATCTACATTATCTTAAGTGAAGGGAATTCAATCTGCCGTGCTTAATTGGTATCTCTTTTTATCTCTTCTACTCTTTTGGCAGTGTCTCACAACCAGGGAAATTCAGTAAAGTGGACCCCAGCATTGCTTGATGCCAAGAAGGATTTGTAAAAGTAGAGCCCCAGGATCTGAATGGCATACTCTACAGGCAGGGATAGGTCTTGGTACTGGGTCTGGCTGGGATGGAGTTAATTTTCTTCATAGCCACTTGTATGGTGATCTTTCAGGTTTGTGACAAAACCGATGCTGATAACACACTAATGTTTTAGCTGTTGCTGAACAGTACTTCCACAGTGTCAAGGTCTTCTCTGTTTCTCACTCTGCCCCTCCAGTAAATAGACTGGGGGTGCACAATAGCCTGGGAGGGGACACAGCTAAGCAGATGACACAAACTAACCAGAGAGGTATTCCAATCTGTATAATGTTGTGCTCAGAAGTGAAGAAGAGAGGTGGGAGGCTTGAGTAGGCCATCTTTCGCTTGGGAACTGGCTGGGCTTTGGTCTGCACACAGGAGATGGTGAGTGATTCTTTGCATCACTTGTTTTGTTTTCTTTCTCCTTCCACTTCACTTGCTGTTTTTTATCACGACCTATGAGTTTTCTTGCTTTTACTCTTCCTTTCCTCTTCCTCTGTCCCACTGAGGGTAGGAGGGAGAAGTGAGGGAGTGGCTGTGGGATACCTAGCCATCTACTAAGGTTAACCCACAACAGCCTGGAAGATCTGCTGCAGTAAACATCGTAGTTTAGACATCCTAGTAGCCACACCACTTCTTGCACAATGCCTTCTCCATAACTTAGTGATGTACTCTGAATTTACAGCCTTCAGGTTCTCTCACAATATTTGGCTACAGTGCAACTAGTGCTTACATATGCCTTTTCTATATTTAACCTTTCATCCTAAATGATGGTATTAAAATCACTATTCATCCATAGTTTTTTGCCCAAAAGAAGATATTATTCTCTAATAAAGGACTGTAATTAAAATATACATCCTACATCAGAAATAAGAACACCATAATTTGCTCTTTTGCTACTGCAAACCATAGTGCAAGGACTCATGTTACTTTACATAAGCATTTCTGTAATAACTAATAAGAAACGGAAGAAAAAGTTTAATTTATTTGCACTGTAATGAACATATTAGATCATTATGCTTCCTTTTCTCCTTCCTTCCTTTCTTCCTCTTCCTTTTCAGAATTTTCCCCCTGATTCTATTTTTTTGTTGTTGTTGTTGTTGTTTCTTCCTAAAGGGACGCTTGAATAGAACTATCTGGTTTAGAAGATGAGGCTGACTGATTACTGTAATTCATAGGGCCTTAATTAGCTGCACAAACCATTAGCTACAATTAGACTATTATAAAACACTTGATGCGCTGTGTCAACCATGGGGGCTCATTTATTCTTGTGGCAGAGAAGGGAGGGGGGAAGGGGAAAAGGGAGCACTGTACAGCCAAGCATGCTAATAAAGAATGATTTTTGATTTAAGATGTTGCCGATAGTGCCTCAAAATTAATCTCAATAGCTGTCTAATTTGTGTCGGTGGATGGTATATTTATTGTAAAATGACACCAAAGCTAAATGAGTTACCTGAAGCAGGACTGCTAATGTCAGCGCCTGGAGACGCAGCTCCATATGCCGTAATACAGCAAGGCACTGGGGCTGAATACTCCCAGTGGAGCACTTTGCTTCATCTGTCTCTGAAAATGCAGCAACCTGACTTCCACTTTATGATCCTTAAATAATAATAATAAAAAAAAATAGATATGAGAAACAAATTCCAGAACAGCTTTCAAAGGTTAGGGGGCTTACAAGGGCATGATACATCTGAAAACCTTATTGAAATTGGGTTGAGTGTTAGCATATGTAAAAGTGGAAATTATGAGATTCATCTTTAAAGTGAAAAGGGAGAGGAAATAACACAGATGAGGAGGATTTTTCTAATGCTCTTAACACAGTGAGAATGTAAGAATGACATCTTTTAACTTAGAGATGTCTTTTTTGTTTGTTTTCTTACTGTATTTTCCAATTCATATTGTA
The DNA here is from genome assembly GCF_963921805.1 of Phalacrocorax carbo. Classification (NCBI taxonomy): domain Eukaryota; kingdom Metazoa; phylum Chordata; class Aves; order Suliformes; family Phalacrocoracidae; genus Phalacrocorax; species Phalacrocorax carbo. The sequence continues at coordinate 9,505,656 of NC_087548.1, read as the reverse complement.
TTGATCCAACTTTCTAGTTGCAAATTGCTGGAAATACATTTATAGATTCCTTTAATTTTTGTTTTTGTCCTTGATTAATTTCCTGCTTAACCCCTTTGCAATAGAAAGTCAGGAACTTAAAAAAGGAGAGATTGGTTCAATAATACATAGCACTTGGTCTTTTCTGTATCATGTATGAAAGTATAAAAGCACAGAAGGGAAGAAAGCAGAATCTGTAGTTAATATGTTAGATTGGGACTCAGAGACCTGAATTCTGTTCCTGTTGTGCCCTACATGACCTTGGGCAAATGCCTTTCTCTGTGCTTTTGTGCAACACAGAGACAGTCATACTTTCTCTCCTATTATGTTTTGTTTCTTTCAACTCTGGGGCCTAGATTCATGAAGGTAAATCAAGGTAATTTATCTTGATGGTCTAGAAAATAAGAGCTCAATTACCTCTGTGGATCAGGGTCTGAGCTGTTTGGGGCAAGGATTGCCTATTGGTTTAGTTTGGGAAAATACAGCACTTAGCATCCAGGACCAAATGACATTTAGAAACTCTAAATCTTCTTGAAAAAAAAAATGCTGCTAATAGGACGGAGTTGCTACACTGCATACACTGTGATTAACTAACTGATGATCTTCATTGATGCTGCAGCTGCCAATACACTTTGTACTATCCCCAGCCATTAATATCTCAGCAGAAACAGAGCTCAGATTGTCCAGCTCCAAAATTACAAGCCTCTGTTGCTGAAGTCAAAGGAAGGTGAGTCACTGATAATTGCAGTTTTGTGTCCTGTCTCTCACTTAGGATTCTAAGCACTGTTTTTCTTCTCCAGGACTCAGAGACAATGAACTGGGACATGACCCTCATCTCTATACTTACACAATGAAATGCAAATATGAGGTGACAAATAAGCTTTACTTGCCTCTGATATAGAGGTGGCAGCCACCATTTCCCATGTGTGGAGGTCCCCAGAGCAGTTTGGTATCTTCTTGCCTCTTTCTGTGTCTTGCCTGGCTGTTCAAGAGCTGTGCAGGTATCCGTGTGTGCGTCTGGAAAGAGGCAGCCCTAACCTCTCCCCCTTCACTACAGTAATGAAAGCCAAGTTTTCTTCTTCACATATCTAAGTGCCAGAGAACAATATTGACATAACTTTAACATTATAGATTAAATGAATGTGTATGTTGCATACAGTCATCAGCACGGGAATTTTTCATTAAAGTCTCATGTGGAAAATTTTGGCTCCCTTGGCAGGAAAAACAAACAAAAAAACAAACAAATGAACAACCCCACCCCAATCCCCTAAGATATTATAGAAGGCAAAAAAGCCACAGAAACAAACAAAATGTTAAAACCAGCCAACCAAAGCCAAACAAAGCATTTTGTCCTACATGAAAATGTGAGTGCATGCACACATGCATGCATATATACTGTACATGGATGTAGGCATTTATAAAAAAATTTTCATATAACTAATAGATTATCTTCCATCCAAAAATCTAAAGAAAACCTGTTACGTTTTTCAGTCAGTCTGTTCAAAATGCAGTAATTTATATATAGGCCTGAAGCTCTAGTAAAGTTTGGTGTCAGAGAGAATTCAGCAATTAGCAACTAATTGTAAATCGGAACTTACTTAGATAGGGTTGCCATATTATAATTATGGTGAAAGATGAAAAAGGATTTTCTGGATGATGAAGGAAGGATCAGTCAAGGATGACCAAGATCTCAGTTCAATCTAGTAGCATGACTGCAATTAACAATCACGCTCATAAATAGTACTCCACTGGGATTTGAGGAAATACCCTGGCCTTACAGGAAAAATTTTTTAAGTCCTTCTGTAGATTGATGAGGAGGGACAGCTGGTATTTGCAAAAGGAAGAAATTAAGCCTTTTGCTTTAGGATTAATTATCAACATCTCTTCAAAAGAATCCATGGTCTACACAAATGACTGCAGGGATATTCTAAATAAATTGACTTCACGTTCTTTATTAGATAACATCAGGAAACGGCCTGGAGGAAATAGGTGTGGTGGGTGGCTCCTCAACAGAAAAATAACTCCCATAAAACAGACAAGTATATTCAAACTCTGTGGTCTTATGAAATTTATTAAACATTCATTCAGTGATTAACAAACAATCACTATTCAAGCAGCAGTTTGTTCAGTTTCCAGGCAGTCACCTTTCAATAATGATGACAGAGGTGTGTCTGCCTCGGAAGATGTCCCTTGCAGAAATTTTCTCAAGCACCCCAAAACAGAATGCTTAGGGGTCAGCAAGACTGCCAGCCTGGGGGGGGTGAGGGTGGGGTTTCTGCTCTTAACAGTAAGAGAGCTGTAAAAGAAGCCTGAAACAATCTTAACCTACTCTTTTTCAGCCTCATATGAAATGGCTTAACTGTTTCTCTGAGTATTTAGACTTGTCTCCATGATTCCTCACGTTTTGGATTTACATTTCTGAAGCAGTTCTTGTTTGGCTTGAATAACTCCTTCAACAGAGTCATTTACATTTTCCCTCCCTCCTTCCTTTCATGTCAAAGGGTATGCAGGCCTTCTATGACTTTGTTATGGCTACGGTACATTTACATGAAAAGGAGATGAAGGATTTCAGGAGGATGTTTTCAAAGGTTCAAATGACAGGCAGGTGCAAGATTCCTATTAAGGATCTACGTGTGCTGAGGGCCTTCAAAAATCTTGCTTTTAATTTCCTGGCTTCCGGAGTTAGCATCACCCTGCTTTCCATTTTCTTTCCTTTTTCTCCTAACTTTCCATTCAATAGTTTAAACTTACAATGTTATTTTTAGCAGGCTTTTCTTTTTTTTCTTTTTTTACCCCTGGGATGTCAAACTTATATTGTAGACAGTATTACTTAGTGATTCATCTATAGTTCCTTCTTGAACCAATTCCTGCTTGTTGCTTAGGTCTTACAGATGTTTTGTACAGATACTGTAAAAAGCAAAGAGTTCTCACCCTCCAACAGTACAGATTTTAAAGTCATAAACCCTCCAGCTTCTGAGCAAAGAATGGAGCACTCACACAAAGAAAGCAGGTGGGAGGGGGTAAGATTAAGAAGGCGGCAGAAAAATACCACCTTTTTAATTACTAGGTTTGACTTAGATCTCATAAGTTTACTTTAATGTAATGTTATAATTTTTTCTTGTTCCAAAGGGGGAAAAAAAAAGGTCTCGGATCAAAATTTATCACAGTCAAAATAAAAAATGTAACAGACTAGCATAAAACATTTAACAGCAACAGTTAATAATGTATACAATAAAATATTGCACTAATATATTGACAAATACAGCAATAAAGTATTAATGTGATTATGCTTCATCAGTGCAACAGCCATTCCTCCTTGCCTTTCAAACAGTTTGAATAAAGCCTCTCCCCCCAGTCAACAATTTCACCATAGTCCTTTAAAAACAAACAAACAAACAAACAAAATGGAATTTAAAATAAGGATCCCCAAACTGATTTTCCTATGATATCTTATACATATACAAAATAAGGTAGCAGTAATTTATTCTTGGTTTACATCAGGGTAAATGAAATGAGAACTTACTCCATAACAGCTTAATTAAGAAGACACTGTAACTGTAGTTCTTTTATATTTATTTTCACCATGCCTGGGAAAAAGGCACGTGCTACTGTCACAATTTTTCAGATGCTGACTGAAGCATGAGGAGGTTCCAATCTATAAACAAGACCCACCGTCGATATGGCGATGCTCGGCTTTTTGTTGCGATGTCTGAAGGCAGCCAGACACATGAGATGGTCATAGGCTCCTGAGGACACATATGGGTAACCGTGAGGCACCTAAAACTGCAATGCATAACAGACAGTGTTTAGAAATCTCTTCAAAGTCACCTCAGAGACAGAATCTCACTCTGAGCTGCTAGAGGCCCCTCTCAGCTACAAATCCTCTCCCATAATTAAACAAGCCTGGACAGTTCTTTCTCCCATCAACCACAAAAGGTTCGTAAGGTTAAAGCACACTCATAGTCTGTGTCTGCTCATGATTCAAGCCTCCCTTTTCTCTGAACATCTAAGAAAACATGCATGTAACAGATTCTATTTAATGGATGGAACATAAAGGCAAAGCAGATAACTGAGTGAGGACCCCTTCTTTCAAGCATTTTAATTATTATTTTCATATGAGCCTTATATTACCTGTTATTAGCAGCAACTACTTCATATGTCCTGTCATGGAATTTAAATGTTCATGGAGGATAAGCACCCTTAAAAGTATTGTTTCTGGATCCTGGATCCTGGCATGCTGTATCAGATGTATGAACCAAATGGAATCTGGTGCCACAACTGCAGGTATACGTGTGTTCTGGTGTGCATAGCATACTCATGCTCGTGTCATTGCTAACGCTAGATTTGGCTTTCCAACACAGAAGGCCAGTTTCCAACCTATATTTAGCTCATATGTAGAAAAAGGTTGCATCGCCCCATGCTTTGTGAAAAGGACATTTCAGACATCTCTCCTGAAAAGATATTTAAGAATTTAGATTTGTGTTTCTAAAATGTCAGTGGCTGCTCAAGCAATAGAAAAGTTGCATGTAGCAAAAATGATATTCTTCTCTTTAGGTTTGTGAGAGAGGCTTGGGTAACATTGTTAATGGCTTTCGGACGTGTTTGGAATTAATCCCTTGCATCTGTTTGTCATCTTTTTCAGTTTTAATGACTTGATGCTTTTCTGGGTAAACAAAAAGGCTCTCTTACTCGTACATGCTACTTAGAGCAGTGAGCATACCTGTACAATGAAAAGGTGGCTAGACAGAAAATTGTATTTGCTATGACTTTGTTATGACTTTTCTTCAGGCCAAATTCCAGTTCAACGTGAGTCATAGCAGTCTGATGTACAGAGTAACAGCTATTGAATCTGCTCCTGCACAGCCCAGGAAAGAAATAAGAATTCTTGTAGTTAAATGTAGACAACAACATTTATTGTTTTGTATCTATACATAATAATAAATGTTCTTTAAAACATCTATAAATAGACATCAACACAGGTTATAGAAACCTATATCTTAGTTAACTTACCTTCCCTTATATTCAGTGAAGACCAGTAGACACTTCCAGACTGCAACTCATCTGATCTCATTTAGATGTCTACTTTGGCATACGGTGAATTTCATCCTAGAAATGCTCACAGACTATGAAGAGACCCTAAGGTGATATCTACATTTAGACCTACACAATTAATCATGTGAATTCTTCTATAGGTTTAAAGATGGTGGAAAGTGAAAGTTAATATTGGAAATCCCTTTCCATTCCTTACATTAAAGTCACTATAACCCTGTGGCTCCACAAGGAAGAAAGCTTTCCCAGATAATTACATCAGAGAACTCCTTTCATTTATACAGACAACCTTTTTTTATGGAAAAAAATAAATATTGTGAGTGTGAAATAAATGCAGGAAACAAAACATACTAAATTTATACTTATTGGTATTGATTCTGTTCTTCTGTTGTTCTTCTACTTGATAATGGCTGCTGAAAAAAACAGGTGTGAAAACAGACCTTTGGCCAAAATAACCAGAACTGGAATTGTCTTAAATACCTTTATATTACTTGCTTGCAGAACAAGGGAGATTTGCTCTCCTTCTGCCTTTCAATGAATTCTCGGAGTGAGGGAGGCAGGTTCATAAAACATGACATTTTCTATCTCTCTCTCCTACAGAAACCAGCTGTCAATGAATACCATCACCCATTGAGCTGAATGTCTTCAGCAGCTCCCGCTGCTCTGTGCGCAGCTCTCATGCATGTCACATATATAGATGTATTTGTATGTTGTTGCCTTTCAGCTCTGGCATGAAGTCTGGGTCAGTCTCTGCCACGCTGTGGCTGTGAGTCTGGAATTCTGCTATTCATTTCCAAACGAACCAGAAACCTCACAGGCTATACAAAGAGCTTCCATCTTATTTTCCCAGGCTGTGTTCTCCCACCCTCCTCTGGGACTGAAAAACAACTAGCATACAAAATCAAACTGAGAGAATATTTATACATAACAGAAAATTCCTGTCAGTGAAGAATATGAGAATATTCATTTGAGAGTTTAAAACCAGAAGGTTTTGACAATTCTGAATTTCCAATCTCTATTCCCAAAAATCAAAATGTCAAAACTGCCATAAAAAATTATTTTGTCTTTAGAATGCTTTTGGTTTTAATGAATCAACACATTCACTGTCTGGTTTTTGTTGGTTTTGTTGGGTGGTTTGGTTTGTGGTTTGTTGGGTTTCGTTTTTTTTTTTTTTCAGAACATCTCTGCCTTAGATTTAAAGGCTGTCCCTCAGGATAAGTTTACAAAATGATGAGGAACATATTGGCTCATGTCCTTGAAGAAATAATTTTTATGTATTCTAAGCATGATAAAAAATATTGGCTATATTTGTTCCATTCTATCAGGTAAATATGTATATGTGCAGTTTCTTTAAAACATCTAATTATTTACTCAGGAGACCAGAACAGCTGTTCTGCCAGGTAAATACATTTTGAGGCAGCTTTTTAAAATGTGTATTATGTTAGATCTATTTCCACTTAAATGCATTTTTTTATAATGCAAATTCTTTTAAAAGGCAAAATCTATTACCTTCAGAGCCATTCTCTTCTATCATGTAAACATAGATTTGGGGGTCATGCTTTGAATAATAAAATTGCACCAGCAAGATTCTTTGAAAAGTCATTTTTGCTTGATCTTGTAGGCTGATGCGTTCATCTGTAAGAGGAACAACAAATGTAACTGATTTTAGTTTTACCTGCTTCCATAGCAAAGCTGTTTCCTGCATAGTAATACAATATACATTATTGTGTTAAAATAAGTAACATGAGTAGATGTATGGGACTTGCACCCTTACTCCAGAAAAAGGTCGCATGTGGTCCAACACTGGTCTGTGTCTCAGCATTCAGTCTGCCTTCCAAGTAAAAAACTCAGAAAGTGATTCCTCGATTGGAGTGAACCTTTACACCTGTTATAGGGTTGTGAATGCCTTTGGATCTAGGGCTTCCTTCTTCATTTTTATGGTCAGGCTTTCTAGAAAAAATTTGATTCCTTTCCAGATGAGTTAGATTATCAAACAGGGTGGTCTCTGGCTTTTTAAAGTGGTTTTTCTCTTAATCACTTTGTGAAAAGCCATTTCTAAAATTTAGCTTTCCTAAGTTACTTTCCTACTCATTGTCTTTAACAGTAACAAGGGACTATCACCATGGCTGTCAGTACTAAATGTATTGCAACATGTTTAGTACTAATGGTATGTTTGTGCATGTCGTAGTCAAAGGTAAAGATTTGGAGCAAAAGGAATCAACTTTATTACACTGAACAATATCCTTCTTCTCCAGATCTCGTGCTCAAAAGCATCTTCTTTTTTTTTTCTCAGTTTTTCTAGTAAAAATATTTGTTCAGCATCTTCCCCTACAGATCTCACCCTTCTAGTAGCAGTAACTTTAACATTATACCTTACTTTATTAGGTGTTGCACAAAGGAATTCCAAAAAGAGGAGCCCAAAAGAGATTCCCCTTGGAAGCACTGGTGACCTGATGTTGATTTTATACATTCATTAACAGATTAATTTGATGTATGACATCCTTTTTATATTATTAACCATTTTACACTACTCTAAATTTTGTAAGAAAATATTGCATGATGTAAAAATAAGGATCCTTATTTAGGTGAGTTGCAAGTCATTGCTAAAAAGAGTACTTTGATAATTACTGTGGGAAGAATCCCTGAAAGTTTTTAATTTTAAAGTGGGGTAGAAAGAGTCTTAGTAAAATTGATTCTCAACCTTTCCAAGGGTTCTTGTTTGGACTAAATTAGAAGTACTTTATAGATACCATATAAAAATGGTATGACTCCAGTGATGTTAGTGTTGGTGTCTGACATTTAGGTTTTGATTGATGTAAGCATGTGTTTGACTGTGAGCAAGTAGGTGGATGTCAAGAGATAAACAAATTAAAATTGCTGAACTCTATAGCTAACAATGCTTAAAAAAAAAAATAAAATTCTCCCCCTAAATGCTGTTCCACATTTTCTAATCTCACCCAGAAGGTTCTGTCTGAAAGCTGAACAATGTTTGAGACATTCCTCCTTCCGTTTGAAGTACCTTGCTCATCCATCTGAACAACTTTAATAATAACTCAGCATCATGTCTCTTACCATTCTCCCTCCACTTTTTCTCTTTTTTCTCTTGGGCTACTATGAGAAGTTAAATGACCCAACAACTTTGTCTTTTGTCACCTGGGAGTGCTGCAAATTTTATTTGGTGGAATCAAGGCATTGGAAAGATACTATAAGTGAAACACCAGGATAAATTGGTACTCCCAAAATATGTTATGTTCAAGTTGGTTTTCCCAAACTATCAGTCTTTTCTCAAATAACAGGTATCTGATCAACAAATCATTGCTTATCTGCAGTGGGTGCAGTTTAAAACTTTCTCTCTTTTCACCAACATTCTCCCAAACTATTTAATGTAAGACTTCTTTCTGCAGTTAGTACTGCATTTCAAACTGAAAGGAGTTAATTTGGTTTTATATATAAGTGGAATGGAATCTCTGTCACTTGCCTGAAGACCAACATTCATTTGCTGATATTCATGCTTAAAGAATATTTTAATGTTTGATCATGTGTTGTGGTTCAACTTGGTTTACATCTATGTAAACCTTCCCATCATTCTAGATCACAAAATTGGTCTTTATTATCCAGGCTCCCATCTTTGACATTAAGCAGTATCTGATGCTTCAGTAGAAAAGGTAAGAAATCAGTAACCATTTAATTATATAACTGTGTGCTTCTAAACTGTATTTCTTCCTAATCCCATCAGATAGGGTTGCTTTATGCATTGAAGCATTTTAGTCTATCTGTCAGATTTGCAAATACATTTAGCTACTTAAGCTTCCATTAATTTCAGTTGAAGATTTAGTATCAAAATAAAGGTTACATCTGTGAAATCTGTTGAGGAATCTCTACTCCAACCACCTTCCTGCTCCATTTAATTTAAGCTTGCGTAGACCCTTTGTGTATACAATATCTAAAGGTTATGTTAGATGAAATCTGCAAAACCTTGCTTCAGAGGTCTCTAGATATCTTCCCCTCTCCTAGACCTATAGGAAAGCTGGCAAAGTCTACATATGATGAGACTTCAGCTGCACCGTCAGGAAAACTACCATCTTCATTTAAATCAGAAGTAAAACTTCCAATATGGAACACCTCAGGGAAGAGTATATTTTTCATTTACTGACTGCTTCGGGGTGCTGTGACTTGCAGAGTAGGGGCAAGGTGAACTTCTAAGTATGGCAAAACCATAAACACTGAGAGATTTGCCAAAAATAATTTGTCAGCATCCTAAGATTTTCCTGAAGTTTTGCTTCCCAAGTTATCTTGAGGAACTGTGCTCCAGAGAAGGCTTAGTGTTAGTTTTAAAACATACATGTATAGAGAAGTATGTATATATAGAGATATTTTATTCAATATTGTTTCCTGAGTAGATATAGAAATCATAATAATACACTTGAAATATTATTATAATGTCTACAGAGTTGAGTGTAAAGTATGCTGTTCACCTTGTAAGAAAAAGAACAAGAATTTATTTACTTGAATGAGGGAAAGGCGTTTAAAAATGAGAGCAGAATGTTGTTGTTTTGTTTGTTTGTTTGTTTGGGTTTTTAAAAGGAACGAGTATAGTTCTATTCAATATTCATTTTAAATATTCGTATTACATTGTTCCTTATTTCTAGTGTTTAAAAAGTAGCTGTTAGAAATTCTTATATTCCCGTCCTTTAAAATGCTTATGATTTAAAAACAAATCAGTCAAGAATGTTAGGACATAGTCTTTTAATTTAGGTAGAATTGTTTTTGTAGTAACAGGCTTATTTTATTGTACCAAAAGAATTCAGGATTAGAGACAAGCACAGGTTAAAAATAACTTTTAAGTTCAGCTACAGAAAGCCTGAGTGATTCATATAGTTTCAATTCTTCCTGTGAATTTGTCCTTTGCTTTCAATTGTTCTTATTTACATATAGCCTAGTTTCAGAGCAGAGACCTTTTAAACACATCGATAAGTCAATAAATCTATGCTTTTAATAGGGATGTACTTTTGTCCATTCTTTATTTTGGAGCATTTCATTATACACTGTCCTGCATGACTATACACTGCTGAACATGAAATGTTTATGTCCAATTGATCGGTTCTTTCAACACATTTGATTATCAGAAAGTGTAAAAAGGATGTTTTCAATGTTTATAAAGCATATGTTGACCTTTCTTTGTGAATATAAAAGCCTAATTCTATTGCTATTATGCTCCCTGCAGAGGAGACACGGTGCAATGCCTGGGAACACACAAACTCTCGCAGCAGAATGAAGTAACATTTCCAAGGACATGTGACTTAAGCACACGCTTCTATTATGGATGTAGACTTTTCTTCTTTCTGATGCCTTCCTCCAGCTGCTTTTGTGAATCATACATGCAACAGCAAACACAGTCCAGAGATTCACAACTAAAAACATCAGCCTCTGCTTAAACACAGAACAACTGTCTGAACTTTGAGGCAGTGCTCTCAAAATGGAGTCCGAAATATATTACCTATAAGCATGTATCACTCTGCACCCTGCCTGTATAGAGGCTGTACACAGCTATCTCACAACCACATATCACAGCAGTGTGCCCATCAGCAACATCTGCCCAAGCAAACAGGTTACCTTATGCCCAGGCAACCATGTTCCTTTCAGCAAGGACTGCTTTTGCAGGGTCACCATCTGTGAATCCAGTTGGCTTGGTGGAGCTTCATGGTGTCAACAAGCTCAAAATCTTTCAGGCCAAGACACTCGGGTATATTAAGGCACAAGATCCTACTGAAATAAAAATATTTAAAGGTCTGTCTTTACACATCTCCATAAGGAAATTTATTTCCAATGGTACCTTACAGATGGTACAAATTACTTCTGTGATCATTATAACCTTCCCTATACATAAGGGGAATATCCATTATGACATAACTTGAGACCAATGGCAGAAAACTCTCCAAACTCTAAGAAATGGGATCTAAGCACTCTAGTAGAGGAGGGAAGGGGCAGGGGAAGAGATGAATCAAGAGTTCCCAGTATTTTCCTCCACAGTTAAAAGCATAGCAGGGTCAGAAAACAGAATGGAGAACTGGTTATCCTTACCATGATGCCCTTCATCCTGTCTTGTAGTTATATGCAAATGCAGTTTCACAACAGCTATAACTTCCCCTCTGCCTCCCACTTCATGACATGACTATGATCACGGGATAGTTCTGCCCATGCTCACTGTGGCTTTACCTGCTTTTACCTGTGCAGCCTGTGATCAAATCAATGACCTTTTTAGGGTCTCAGAGTCCATAACGTACCAGACTGCAGCTACTTTGTACACTTAATGACAGCAAGAGTTAGTGTGAAGGGTACTGGAAGGACCTGTCTGGATCTTTTCTGCTTGGTCATACTCACACCATGCAGCTAGGGGAGTATCCAGTCAAGAAGTTTCTGATTTTTCTCAAGTGAAGACATGTGGCTAAAATCCCTAGCTATTAAGAAACATAGCAAAGCAAAGCATAACCCCGTGAAAAGTGTTTCTAAAACACCACTGATTTTCTGAAAGCTTCCATAAGTGAAAATGATAGTCTTCAATACCTGGGACTGAAATAGGGAAATTGGTGTAGGAATAATTTCATGTTGGATTGTAGCAAACAAAACAAAATCAGATTCTGTACTTTGAAGCTGCACAGTTCTAATCCTTTTCTAATGAGGGACAAAAGACAAGCCAATAGACAATTCCTCTTTCCCCAGTTTGGTAAAATAATTTTTCTCTTTTGCCTTCTGCATTGCAGATCATCTTAGTTAGGCTGACTCCCTCTTTCTCCCTATTTCTTTCAGTTTTCAGACTCCTTGTATTACTAAAAACTGGACAATTAAAAGGTGAGCTGTGTTGTGCTGTAGCACAGTAGAACTTCAGCAGGTCAAAGCAGTTTTGGCATATTTTGTATTATCATTGTCCAATTTCTCTCGCAAGTGTTATACTGTATATTCTGGGATACTGTTCCTGAGTCAATCTATTCTCCTAGGTTTATTTTTATATCAGATCATCATCAAGTGGTCTCCATTGTACAAAGCACTATTCTCCAAAGTGGCTATTATAATTCAGCATACAATGATGAACACAATTACCTCTAGGTTCATTTAAAAAAAAGAAGAAAAAAAGAAGAAGAAAATATAAGAAATGCATCTGAACAAAGAAAGTCTTTGTAGAAAGGTCAACTGGGTAAAAGGACAATTGTTAAAATAAAAAGACACATTGGTCTAAGCTTCAGAAATAGTAAGTTTATACAAAAAAATGATAACTCAGACTCTCATATAAATGAAGGCAAAGAAAATAATTTACTGAAAATGTTTAGATCTGATACAACATTAGTAGGTAATATTTTTCAAAAGTAAATTTCTGATGCTTTTGAAGGAGTGAAACAAGATAGTGACTGATGTATTTTTAAGTGACCGGATCTGTACAGGGGGATGAGTGGGATTTTAAAGAGGCATTCTTAATAAACCATATGTTGGATATTTCTTTAGCCCAGTTATTAGGATAAATTTCCACATTTGATGTGGAGGTGCCAGTACTTCCATTTCATAGATGAGGAGTAGAGACATGGGGTGTATGAGTTATCCACTCATGGTTACAGGGAAATTTCTTTATACCAAATCAGTGCTGAGAGCACTAGAGAACATCTTCTCCTCTCCTCTTAAGGGAGGTCAAACAAGATGGGACTACACTTCATTATTTATTTTATTACAGAGGAAGGTTGTAATTGCAAAACAAACTTTAAAACTGCGTACAGTACTTTTTGTATCATATGCAGAACTCTGGACTGCAATATGGGAAAGGCAAACTGTCTCTAGAAACACAGAGCCCAGAAAACTCACTGCTTTTATATTTTGAATGCTGTTCTAAAAAATATCTGTCTACTAATTCAACATCAGCCACTTCATACTCAGCCAAACTGTGCTGGTTTTGGCTGAGAAGGGGTTAATTCTCCTCACTGTGGGGGTCAGCTGCCTTTCCAGCTTCCCGCGCTCTGCCGCGTGGCGGGGGGGGGGGGGGGGGGGGGAGGCTGGGAGGGGCGGGGCCGAGGTGGGGGCGGCTGACCCCGACTGGCCAATGGCAAGTTCATTCCGTACCATGTGACACCATGACCAGTATATTGAGGAGGGGGCAGTGGCAGCGTGGGAGCGGCGTGGCGTCGGGTTGGCGGGCGGCTGCGGTGCGTGCAGTTTGTTCCGGTGGTTCGTTCCCTTCCCCCCTCCCCTGTGGGAAGGGGCTGAGCTGCTGGCTAAACCATGACACAGACTTACATGGTACAAGGGGATGACTTATTCTGCGGTATTCACTCAGTTTATGGACAGCAGGAGATACTGTGGATTGAAGTTGACCTATAGGATTAGGTTTAATATTCAACCCTATGCAAATAAAAAAATAAACAAACAACAATGTCCACCCACACCATGAGAACCTATTTTAAAGTGCCTAATCACTCATAATAATCACTTTTGTGCCTCTGATTTTTCAGTCATTGGTGGCTTTCCTTTGGATTTAACAGAATTATTTGAGTGAGTAAAGGGAAATGACTGTAGGAAAAAGGAAGACATCAGGCTCTCCTTTTGTTGCAAAGTTATCTTGTAACAGAAACTTAATCAATTTCATTAAAAGTTACGAAGACCTGGAAGCCCACAGAACCTGCTCTGTAGGATCAGCCTTCTTTTCTGTTTTGTTGCTAACAACAGTCGATATAATGTCACCCCAAATGAGTGAGTAAAACAGTACTTCTATAGTTGCTGGAAGAAACCTAGAGCAGTATTTTTCCCACAGTTGAAGTGCCAGAGTTAGAAAAATACTGGAGATCCAGATTCACCAGGAATTCAAAAGAGTTTCCCTCAGAATTGGATGATATTCTATCTGACCCAAGAATTTTTGAATAATGAAGTTCAACGAAATCTCATTTTTAAAATAAATACTCTTTCACTGGAAAAAATCTGGCCTGCTCCATACTGTTATTCTTATCACTGCTTTTTCATTCAAAGCAGAAAAGCACAGTGCGCATTCTGTTTTGCAGAAGTCTTAGGCTAGAAGTAGGGGGTGTCTGTTCCTGTTGTTGTTTTTATCTTTCCTCATTTTTATTGGTGAACTATCAAACAGGATGGTCCTCCCTCCTGGTTTTAAACAGCTTAAACTGATTGTATTTAAAAAAAAAAATGCAGATGTCTATCTCTTTTATAGCAGGAAAGTCATTAAATTTTGTAAACGTTAGAAAAAAAGAAACTGTGAATGATATTCTGGAAAGTGACGGCATCATAAAATATGCACAATCTGGTCAAGTTCCAATTAAAAAAAATGTGTGAGCATAAACAACATTTAAAAATAGCAATGTAAAATTTACGATTGCACAGTGGATTTGGAAGTTGTAGCCACGCCCAAACACACTTTCTGTTCTCATCAACCTGGTTTCTAATTCTGCATACATTTTACATTTGCTGACATTTTCATATACAAAGAAACTTTCTGCAGTTGATGTGGAGAAATATCAAGCCCTGCACAGCATAGAAAACAGATTATACAGTGGTAGAAGAACATTGTGCTGACACTTCCATCTTGGTCTGGCAAACAGTTCCTTTCTCTTGTGATACTTGTTGTTGTTACATCTTCCAACTGCTTGGAAATCAGTTATCTAGGATGACCGTTAGAGAGTGTTTAATTATTCATGTTCAAATAGCTAACAAAGGGAAGCTGGGGAGGTTTCTATAAAACCCAAGGCTTTCTATCAACAAATCTTCCTGATCATCTCCTTGCTTCTGAGCATTTTTTGAGGCAAAAAATGGCTAAGCCTTTAGAAGCTGGTGGATTTTTTTTTCAGCCCTCTTAGGTGTCATGAAAGTTCCCAACTACTTTAACTCAAACCCTCAAATTAATGTCTGTCACTATACCTAAATTTAACTAAACTTTGAATATCTTTTCTTTCCTAAAATCTTTGTCCAGCTGCTGCGTAGCCCTAAAGTTCACTAGAGCATATAGATTTCTAGCTTATAACACTTGGGTTTCTCTGGCACCTGAAGTTTTAATTCTGGGTGTCTCTGTGCGGTCAAGTGTTAAGAATATGTCAATTGCCATTCATCAGCATGTAACTGCATTACCGAGCTATTCCAGAAAATCTTTTCTACCCAAAGATGGGAGACACCCAGGGCTATCAAAAACCTTAGCTAGCCAAAATTAAGACATCACTTAAATTCATTCAGCCTAATGTGGAGAAACTAAAGCTGTTCTGTGTAATATGGAAAGATTAGTCTTTTAGCCAGAGTGAGGGAGTATAAATAAGAAAACTATGACAACATAACTCTCAATGGCTAGAGCGCTCATCTGAGAGGGCAAAAATCCTGAGCCCTGAACTAAGGAAACATTTGAATTTTGCATGAAGCAGTCACTGGAAAACAACTGTTAGTCACTGAAGTGCAGACTTGAATCAATGACCCTCCTTCCCAAGTGAGTGCACTAACCACTAGGCAGTCCTCTCTCTTATATTTTGACTCTAATGAACTATTTTAAAATGTTAGCAAAACTGTACTTCTTCACATGAAATGCTGATTCTGCTCATCTTTCTCCTGAGAGATGACTTTCAATGTTTTTGCCTATTTCTCTCCAAGTCTCTGTAAGTATAATAACAGCTGAACTAGCTTTACCTCTTCCCAGTTACTGGAAGAAGAGGTTCAGGCACTTAGTTTAAGGCAGATCTGCAGCGCCTAAGGAAGGGAAGGGTATTACTCATAGTGGAAAGGGGAGGATGATCCCTCCTTTCTCCATGCATTTCCCTCCTGATTGGATTATACAAGCCCGGCAATACTTGGGAGATATCTGGACCAGGAAAAATAAGTACTTTTCTGCAAATACCATGAGACTGGATTTCTGTCTTCTGCTATTTCCCATGCAGTCAAGTATATGATGGTGAAGAATGGACAGATGTAAGAATGCTATATTTACATAAATATAAAGATTAATCCTATATGAAGAAGATTTTATACTGCATTTTTTTCCTGTAACTTTTAACTCCATTGAAGTTAGTTTAACGTATTTGCTTGGTGTCTTGATTTAACAGCAACACTAAAAACCTAAATATTAATATTTTAGAATATAATGAGAAGCCAGTGAACTATCTATTGAAATTTGGTAGGATGGTAAATAAGAGCCTGGTCAGAATTTCAGTTGGTATACATGTGATGGTAATCAGAATTTGATTTGGACTATAAATCATAATTGATTTCTCTCCAAAATGTCTCATTTCCTCACCTCAGAAGAAAACTAAGCCAAGATATATCGATTCGTTAATTCAACACATTTATGAACTGTTTTGGCTGACCCAGATTTTTGTATTCTTTCAAATCAGATATTGATTAGAGAAATACTGGACTCTTCTCTTGCCAGGTGAAGGCAGTATCTGCCTCACCTTTGATATCCATAGTGGATGGGAAAGACAAAGACAAAAACAAAGAGGTATTGACTGCTAAATAGAAGCTGTTCTTCAAAAGATGCAAGGTTATATCTTTTCTGTTACATAGTTATGCCCCATCTTCACCCCCAGATCCTCCTTTTTTTTTTCTATTCCCATTTACCTCCTTACCTAATATACCATTTTATCTTTCTATCCACTTCTTCACTGAAAAGATAAAAAAATAAAAAAAGATAAAAAAATAAAAAAAGATAAAGAGATAAAAAAATCCAAGAGATCTGTGTTTATAACTAAATAAATGAAGATTCTAAAGAGAGCCTGCTAGGGAACACTGCAGCTCTCAGTGGCACAATGTTTTGCTGCCTCCTCACTTGATGAGAGAAATCACATTTTGAAGAATACTTTCTACGCAAGACATTTTTCTTCCTATCCTCTTCATTCGCACCACCTGCTTCGGGAAATATATATTTTCCACATACTGCTCAAATGAACTAATCTATTTTCACTATGTGTCCTTTTTGGCAAAATATCTACAGTATTTTCTTTCATAAAGACAAATTCTGTTCTTTTGGTATTTTTCCCCTTCCTTTTTCTTTTTTATTGATAAAAAAATATGATCCCTTATTTTCTCCTCAGGAAAAAAAAAAAAAGAAGAAAAAAAAAAAGACAGCAAGAGAAAGATCAAGGAAAAAGTAAACAAAAAAGAAACCATACTGAAGCCTGGAGGAATTAAAAATTCAGGTCCGGAACCTCAACTATCTTAAAATGACATAGCTTCATTGAAAATATCTCTGTGAATATTTAATTGTTTAGTGTCTTTTGTAATGACATTTCTGCAGGTAGCAGCACAAAGGAAAAACTGCCATTTTTTTATCAGTTTGACTGTAACTGCCAACACTGCATCATCTAAGAAAGATGAATTATTCCATTCAGCTTCTACTGAAGGTGCTTAAGTAGAGATAGGTCCATGGGAGACTCAGTTTCACAAACAAAACTACATTTCTTACCAATGCAGAAGCTATTTTGCAACAAGACTTCTACTATCAACATGTGCACTTACCTATCCATTTTTCCAAGCGTTCTTTGGTTTTTTGAGGAGAAAAATCCTTCCAGGTAAAAAAATCTGTTTAGAACATTCAATTGCAGATTTTAGTTGTCTTCTTCTTCTTCTTGTTTGTTTGTTGGGTTTTTTTTAATTTTTTAAAAATTTATTTTAGTCGTCCTCCTTTCCCTAGGTTCTAAATGTCTTCTGGTCTCCTTCCTGCTGATTCCTGGTCTTAAGTGACAAAAGGACACCTTAGTCCTATGACAATTCTCTGGTTTTCAGCCCTTTCATACACTTTATGATCTTCATTTGAATATCTAAACCGAATGTATTAAGGTCAATAGTAAAGAGATGTATCTGTGAGGGGCTTTTTTGTTGGGAATTTTTGGTTTTGAATTTTTTGGATGCATCTTGGGGTTTTCTGGATTTTTTTGCCTGGTTTTTTTTTTTTTTACTATCCTTGTTCTGAAAAAGAAAACCAAGGCCTAGGTAGTCTAGCTCTCTAGTACTGTCTAGTATAGTGGTCCCAAGGTACAAAGAAAGCCTCCAACTCACTCCAGTTACTGTGGTCTGTTTAATGCCTTACCTCTCTGTGAATGTTTCAAAATCCCCAAAACTCATACCAGGGGTTAAAAGACATCTGTGTAATGTCCTGAGTTATTTTATGTGTTTCTTAGTAATCTGTGGATATTTTATATTTATTTTCAAGGCTGACCCTTGATATAATCTGCATCAATATGGAGAAGACACCAAGAGTGGAATTCATAGCGGTCTGAAAATATGTATATGAAGGACAAAAAAGCGTAAGCTTTTCATCACTCAAGGAGAAACTGCATGCCATAATTACACTAAGCACATCATCTGACATTAAAATGTCACATATATTAGTAGAGAACCCAGAGAGGGACCTTCCATTAAGTGCTGGATTCGCGATTTTGTCTTTCAAGGACTAAATTGCCATATACTTGGGATTGTCATGCACCATTTCTTCAGTCTTCTGATTTCTACTGGTATCAGAATTTTAACTTGCCCAGTTTAAGAAGCAAAGCCTAAGATTTCATCTGATTAAAATGAATTTCTGTTACCTTTATCTTCATTTAAGTCCTTCATTTTCTTCCAGCTCTCGTTTCCTTTGTCCTCAGGTTAGCAATACAGAGAAGATACAGTCTGCAAATGCTTTTTTATTTTCTTTCTAAATAGGTATGTTCCCATAAGATGTTTTTGTTAAAACAGCAGAGCAGAGCAGTGATAGCTTAGAAGGTGAAAAAGCCCAAAGGGGTAACTATCTGTAGGGAATGGCCAATTGTTACAAGCATGGATCTGTGATTTTGTACATTTGAATTAAGTCTCTTTTTGAAAAAGCACTAGCAAATAGTTAATGTCTGAGCTGGGTCCTGTTTATTACCTTGCAGACACCTTTTCAGACATTGTGTGTCTTCCCTTGCAGGATGCCAGGTAGACAGTCTCACTTCCAAAGCAAAAGGAGCACCTCAATATTTTCACTATTGCCTTCAGAAAGACAGATCTTACAACACTATAATTTTCCCAGAGAAAAAGGGTATGGAAAAAGCTATGATTTTGTCCAGCACTAAGTTTAATGCTATTGGTCATGACTGTTGGTCATTACCAATGTCTGAGCGCCTTCCATAGAAGAACACTAGGAATAAAGATGTTGAGGGAGTTCAAGGTTGCTAATGTTTCTCTCATTTAATGACCAGCACTGTGTCTCTCAAACTTCTGCGAGGGATTAGAGTTGTTCTGGGTTGTGGCTAGAAATAGGTATCCATATTTACAACACTGGTTTTTGGGGGTTTTGTTTTGGTTCTTTTTTTTTTTTTTTTCCAGGCAGAATGACAGGATTTCATATGTTAATGATGATGCTCTAGTACAAGTCTGTGAAGGATATAGTCAGAAGCACGTGTACTTGGAGGGTCAAATTTTTCTTTCAGTGTTGATTTGTTAAATGGATGTTGACAGCAGGAAGCACAGCAGTCTGCATCTGATACCTTCCAAAAATCCAGTGAGACACAAAGGTAAAGAGTTACTGAGGACTAAGTGAGCATTCTTAATATATTGTGTGAAGTTCACCTACGGACAGCTTCTCTCTTTTTGAGCACAGGTCTCAGTGAAAGCACACTAAAATCCATGACAGCATTTTTCCTGCCTTCAGGGTTCTAGGGATATTTGAGGACATGTTTTTATTTAATGATGTAAATGGGCCTAATATCCCTTCCCCACACAAGTGATTACGTAGCCCGGGCAAGAGCAAGGATAGCTAATATATTGAAAAATGTTTTCTTTCATGTAAGAACAACAGGAATGTCAGTATTGGATTACATGAGTCTCTAAAGACAAGAAATATCAAAAGGATGCACTAAGGAATATACAGGACTACGAAAGTAAGGCATAGGTAAAGCATATTTCCTGCACCTCCATACACTAATCCCTTCCTCCCAGCCCACCTTCTTTGTTCCAAAATCAGAGGTCAAAAAGAAAAAAATTAAAAAGGTGGGGGAAAGACCTCTGAACCATCAGTAAGGAGAGGGGCTCATGAACACAACTCTGCTAGGCAATAACCAGTAGTGGAGGCTACTATGTCCATGTAGGAACATCAGATTTCATGCTGATACAGGTGAGGACAAAAGCTTGGCAATGAAGGTGCTGTTCGTAGGAAGACCAAGGATGGGACTATCTTGGATCAAGCTCAACAGAACAGATGAAGAATTGTGCCTGATTGTTGTATTTGGTTGTGAAAAAGCATGAATGGATTTAGGAAAAAATGGTTATCCTTTATGGTTAAAAAGTAGGAAAAGGTGCCGGGAATATTTTTGTAACTAATATCCTGGAAGAAGCAAAATGTAGATCATTTCCAGAAGCCAATTTTAATTTTATGAGGCAATTATTCAATATCATTACCTGGTTTGGGTTTGCCTAATAATGGTGTAAATAGTTATGCTGCATTAAAAGAATCAAAGTTCAACATGTCTATTATTTAAGCTCTTGGATAAGTTGAAAATTTCCTTCCTTGGAAATTAAGGATGATGGAAACAGAAATAGGACCATAAAAGCAATGAGACCTGAAAAATCTGGGATTCTCTGTGTCCTTTCTGTGAAAATAAAACCTGTGAACTCTCCCACAAAAGATATCTGACATATTAGAAAGGGGCTATAGGCAATGCATATCCTCCATTATCCAGTGTGAGTCATACCAGACTTGAATGCGAGATGATTCAGGTCTTTCTGAATGGACCAACATCTCCCACAAAATTTTCAGTTGTGATTTGTTGTTGGCTTTGGGTTTTTTTGGGGTTTTTTTGTGTTGTTTTGTTTTTGTTTTCTTTCAGGAAATACAAATCTCATTTTAAGCAAGTTTGGGAATAAAAGGGAAAAATACAGATGCAAGGGCATTAATCTGCTGTGGATAACTTATGCATTTCAGGGTCCATATTTTAAGTAAATGTTCACTGCATCATTAAACTTGGGCATTTCACAGTATGCATCAAAAATAGAAACTTTGTTCAGTCAGAGAATGCAAAGATTTGCTGGGCAGGGTGTAAAACAGCACAATCCCATTGATTACCATGGAGATGCCGCAATTTACATCAGCTGGGACTATGGCCCACAATCTCCTCAACAGAAAATAAAGTCAGGCTGTGAATATGGAAAAGCAGAAATCTGCCTAACTTCTTTTGACTTTGAGAAGGTTACAGACAAGGTTGACAGTGTCAATGCATACAGCATGATTTATCTGGAGTTTCAGAAAGCCCTCAATAAAGTTCCACATGACAGGCATCTGTTTAAGTTAAAAGCTACAGGGATCCAGGGTAAGACATGGAAGTGAATAAAGAAATAGTTAAAAAAACAGAACACAAAGGCTACCTGCATGATGGGCTAGACTGCTTCCCCGACAAGGTTGATAACAACAGTGTTTTTTACATAATTTTGTTAGTTCTTATAGTTGCAGGAGAAATCTAAAAATGTTTGTTGCAAAAGGGTAAAGAAGAGAAAAAAAAAAAGAAAGAAAACAAAAGGGGAAAAGGGAAAGGAAAGTTGCTAAATAACTTGAGAAAGATTAATTTCTATTTAAACTGACCCTAGTCTTGTTATTGTTTTACAGATTGTTGCAGCATGTGATCAAGAAGGGAGGTAGAAAATAAACACATGCAATGAAGCAGGAAACCAGTTCTCCAGCAGCTGAGTGGAATGCAGCTGCTTCAATGCAGTCAACCTACAATCAGTTCCAAGTTGAGAGCTTGTTATAGCAGAGGGAGGGGGATACAATCAGGCTGGATCAGTAGGGAGAGCAGACTCCCCTTTGATCTTTTTTCAGCTTTCATGTATAAAAAATGCAAATAAAATAGATCCACCATTTTCTGTAAATTAAAGGAATTCCCCCCCCTCAAATTATCAAGCCATATTTTTTCCATGTGCTTTCAAACAAATTAAAACAGCTTGGAAAAAAGGTACTTAAATATATTGAATGCATAAAAGTGGGAGTTCTGCATAATCAGCTTCCAAGAGTTCTTAAATCTCTGTATATAAACTGTTTAAAAGTAAATTAAAATTATTCCTTAATGAAATACAAATCTGAAGTCACTTGAATAACTAATCATTTTATGACCCATGCAGTGAATTTTTAATGCCTGCCTCTACCTGATTATTTTAGATATGTCTGTGTTGTAAATTAAAAGCTACATAAATCATTAATGTGTTGATACAGATCAGTGAGCTGACTACACTGTATCTGATTCCTGAGGACATGCAGTGTCTGATTCACCTCACTCTTATTTTATGGACTCCAGATTTATTCCACATTATTTCTTGGTTAAAACCTTATCTGAAGAATTTGAATGGGCTTTGTATTTACAGCACTGATGTTACCCACACCTTATAGACCTACAGTTTGCAAAAATCTACCCCAGGTAAAGAAGCTATTATTTCTATGACAATTACTGTGTATTTGCAGAAAGCATTTATCCACGGTACTCAAACTGCTTTGCAACCATTAATTAAGTCTTACAGTTCACAAAACCCCTTTGAGGAAGGTAACTACTAGGATTTCTATCCACAGCCTGGTAAACAAGGACAGAGCCATTAACTACTTGAAAAGGAATAGATTTGGGAATATAAGCCAGCTATCCTGACTTTTAGTTGCCTACTTTAATGGCTAGGAAAAAAACCTCCCATAAGAATGAAAAGCACATTTTAAAAGTACAAACTAGTCCCTGAAGTGAAGGAGAAAAAAGTGAGATCTGTAAAATATTTAAAACTTACGGACTATTCAAGTTGGCACATGTTTGTATGTGGGAAAGTGCTGAAAGAAAGAAAACAAGCCAAGTGGAATAGCATTTTACCTTTACCCAGACCAGTAACAGGGATTTGCCCTGTCCTATCAGGTCCCATTATTCCCTTGCATTAATGAGCAATCAGATGGGTCCACTACTGTGGAAGTGCTGTTGCTGTTGTTTTGCTTTATTGCTGCCACAATCGGTTGCTCTGAACTGTAAAAGCATAACTTCTGAATCATATTTGCTTTCTTTGTTTTCTCTGATCTTTCCTGCAACTTACACAAATGATCTTTGTTTCTTTACAAAAGTGCTCTATTTGCTGAGTACAGTTAAACAGCCACAGTTTAACTGAAAATCTGATGTTGGTATTCAGGTGCATTTTTGCTTTTTATCAGTGTGTGCCTCTGGGCTAAGTTAGAGCCCAATATAATGAATGCTTGTGATGGAATAGGGTGTGCTATCGAACAATCCCATTGATGTGTGGGAGAGCATTTACGTGCGGTGTTACTGCTAGATGAAGTTTTTACAAGACCAAAGCCATTGAAATACATTCTAAATAAAAATAAGTCATTTTACACCATGTGAAAATACGGCTCATGAACATTAAAAGACGCAGTTATACAGCAAAGCCCACACACATCACCTTTTGACCTTTTCTGTACTAATAATTTAAAAATAAGGAGAGCATTTGTACTAGAGAAGATACTGTAGATATGTTAGAATGAATGAAAAGATGAAAACTGCAAACAGGTCAAAACATATTTACTCTCACTTACACCTGAGTAAATCCAGAATGACTTCACTGGAGCCAACAGTGTTACCTTGGATTTTAAGAGAATGATTGAGACTGGAATCTGTTCCATTATATTATCAATATGGAAACCTGCAATTACCTCTCTAAAAGATAACAAAGAGCCTGTCAATCCTCTTTCTTTATCCTTGTTTGATCTGGATTGCTGATGTGCTGTTTTTCACCGCATCTGATGTATGTTAATTTACAGAGTATGTTTGTGACTTCTGTTGATAAGGACTCATTTATTTTTGTTTGGTTCCTTGTAAACTGGCCAAGGGGGGGGAAAGCCTCTTTAACCCTTTTTACACATGTATTGCACACTGTGTTAATTGTGATATTGAAAAAAAAGCAAGCTATAAAGACATGCAGACAGAAGAAAAAAGATTACTTTACATGTTTGAAGTGTACTGTTGAAGGTGTTTGGTTTTTTTTTGTTTTCAAATTATCATCAGTGGTCTCCCAACCTTTTTAAGTTCATATGATGGAATCTGTATGTATGAGGTAATTATGCTAAGTTGATAATGCAAGGGCCTACTGATTTCCATAGAAGAAGGAATTCACTGCTTTTAAAACCAGGAGGGATAGTTACATGGTCTGCTTTCACCTCCTGAATAAAGTTACTGTAGATTTTTACTCAGTGATCTTTGGAATGAGGAGAGTGTGTTCAGCTTGGATGTATAAGTAAGCACAGTTAAGCTGAGCTATATGTAGTGCAACCAAGGCCTGTCTCATCAACAGCTCTTAACAAGGACAGTATTAATTGTTCTGGCAGTCAATACCTAGTAGAGCTCATTTATTCAATAAATTCCATTTAAAAAAAAAGGTATGTCAGATTTTAAATACAAACAGACAAAGGTTATTTTGACTGTTCTTGTAAGCTGCCCTGAAACTAATATTCTGAACACATATATATGCTATCAAAATAGCCCTCAAAACTATATTTTTTCCTGGCATTCACTTTTCATTTGTTTGTTTTGTTTTGTTTGTTTGTATTGGTGTTATGTCTTCTTCTGGTCCAGAACATCTCAACCTCTCTTAAAATTCACCTTCAAATCAAGCACTTGTTTGATTTCTTTCTAGGTTTCTTTTGTGGATTTGGTTTGGGGGTAGTGGGAATGGTGTATTTGGTTTTGGTTTGGTTTTTTTTTGTTAGTAACCTTCACGATGTTGGTGTTCTTCTTGTCACCTGAAAAGGTGACAAGAAATTCTTTCCAAGAACACAGTGGAGAAAAACTAATGATGTTTTGTTTCCTGATGTTTTGTGTCTAGCAGTTGACCGACATTAACATCTGACATTAACAAGGGTGGAGATCTGGGCCAAGGGACCCCTCAGGAAATTCAACAAGAGCAAGTGCAAGGTCCTGCACCTGGGGAGGAACAACCCCAGGCACCAGCACAGGCTGGGGGTGACCTACTGGAAAGCAGCTCTGCTGAAAAGGCCCTGGGGGTGCTGGTGGGCAGCGAGGTGACCCTGAGCCAGCACTGTGCCCTTGTAGTCAAGAAGGCCAACAGTATCCTAGGCTGTATTAAAAGGAGTGTGGCCAGCAGGTCGAGGGAGATTACCCTCCCCCTCTACTCTTCCCTAGTGAGGCCACATTTGGGGTACTGTGTCCAGTTCTGGGCCCCACAGTTCAAGAAGGATAGGGAACTGCTCAGGCAAGTCCAGTGGAGAGCTGTGAAGATGATCAGGGGACTGGATCATCTTCCTTATGAGGAAAGTCTGAGAGACCTGTGTTTGTTTAGCCTGGAGAAGACTGAGAGGGGATTTTAGAAATGCTTATAAATATCTGAACGGTGGTGTCAAAAGGATGGGGCTGGACTCTTCAGTGGTGCCCAGTGACAGGCCAAGAGGCAATGGGCACAAGTTGGAACACAGGAAGTTCCACCTGAATATGAGAAAAAACTCCTTTCCTGTGTGGGTGCCAGAGCAGGGGCACAGGCTGCCCAGAGAGGCTGTGGAGTCCCTTCCTTGGAGACATTCAAACCCCACCTTGACGCGGCCCTGTGCCCCCTGCTCTGGGTGTGCCTGCTCAAGCAGGGGGTTGGACAAGGTGATCTCCAGAGGTCCCTTCCAACCTCTGCCATTCTGTGATTCTGTGATCAAAAAGACATGAATTTCAGCTGAAACTCTTATTCTGTTTGGAGTACCTACAATATATCTCATGTGTAGCTTTCAGGATGTGTCACCAGTCTTTCTTGCTGGGAGTAGCAATAGAGACTGCTTTGTCTGTCTGCTGCTTACTTTTACAAGACTTAAACCTTCTTAATCATCTCCTTGCAGAGTATCTCTCCATTGATTATGGACAGAGCCTATGGTGAGTAAGGACTTGAGTTAATCATTTAAAGTTAGGTAGGATGACTCCAGGTTCTAATGCCCTATTAATTAGTTAACATAAATAATGAAGAAAATAATATTGCTTCTCTGGGTGCCCAGTAAGTGTGATGGTGGTGCGAGTTAAGGAACAGATCTAGACCAGGCCAGACAATGTTTTTAACTGATTTTACAGTTCTAACACCTGTTTCTCCAGGGAAACAATCTCTAAAACTAAAGCAACTTCCTTTTCCCCCAACAGGAATAAGACCAACAGGAGCAGAGATTCCTCAGAGGCTCATAAGTCACATCCATAGTCACCCCTCTGAAATTATATTTTTGGAGGAACATGTTTACAGTCCTTATGTTCCTTATCCTAGTTATATATGTGCATATATTTGTTTTTTAAAAATATGAAAAGATAAGACACTTGTCAAATATTCTTATTAATGTCAGCTTCTTATTTGTTTCTTCCACAGCTATTTTTCAATGTTTCCAATGAAGCTGCACTCCAATTTGCCTTACAATAGTGGCAATAATGGTATTTTAATATATTTTTTTTTCTAAAGAAGCTACGCGTCCCCAAAGAGTTTATTTCCCCTTCCACATACACCCATACAGTTCCCTCAAGCACCAAGCAATTCCTCATTCAGAACATTTTGTAGTGCTTTCTTCCACAGCGTAGCACTGGCAGAGCTATTAAAAGCAGTATCACACAATGTTCTCTCACACAAGAAGGTGGCATAGCTGATCTTACAAAATCAGAGTTGTGAGATTAAATAAGAGTTTAAACAAAGTGACTCTGACAGAAATACTTATTTCATGGTACTAACTGAAATCTTGAAATTTTTGGTGTTGATGCTGCAAGTCACGTGAAATTTTGGTAACATTTTATTCACTCCATTAAGTTAGACTCTTTCTGTGAACAAGTCCAGTATGGATTCCTGCTTGAATTCAAGGGCCTTTTAAATACGTCTTTATGGTAATTTCAAACATGTCACGTTCCTAGTAATATAGCACGTGCTTGGTGTTTTAAGGCCTTGATCCTTAGCTGACAGAAATCAGTGTAGCTCCACTGAAATAATTTTACTTCAGCTATAGAGCTGACATCTAGTTGATAGTGCTCTTGAAAGCTCCTGGTGAATATTGGTGAAGTCTTTTATCAAACTTTCTGGGATAAGTAGCTGTTGGGGAAAATTTCTAAAAGGTAAATTTCAAACCCTAATTCCCCTTGACTTTTACTGAATGTCAATGAGACTTTGAGTCATATGTTCAGAAATAATTAGATGCTGAAATAAAAGAACGGGCGGCTAGTGATATTCTGGGAAAAAAGAACAAAAAATGAAAGAAAAGTAGAAAGAAAGAAAGAAAAACCACCCCACAACCAAAATCTATGGTGGTTTCACCACCCTCATAGTAAAAAATTTCTTCCTTATATCTGGTCTAAATCTACTCTCCTTTAGTTTAAAACCATTACCCCTTGTCCTGTCACAACAGGCCTTGTTAAAAAGATTGCCCCCATCCTTCCTATAGTCCCCCTTTAAGTACTGAAAGGCCACAGTAAGGTCTCCTTGCAGTGTTCTCCTCTCTAGGCTGAACAACCCCAGCTCTCTCAGCCTGTCCTCGTAGGAGAGGTGCTCCAGCCCTCGGATCATTTTTGTGGCCTCCTCTGGACCCGCTCCAACAGCTCCATGTCCTTCCTGTGCTGAGGGCCCCAGAGCTGGACGCAGCACTGCAGGTGGGGTCTCACCAGAGCGGAGCAGAGGGGCAGAATCACCTGCCTCGACCTGCTGCTGGCCACGCTGCTTTTGATGAGGCCCAGGCTACGGTTGGCCTTCTGGGCTGCAGGCGGACATTGCTGGGTCATGTCCAGCTTTTTGTTCACCAGTACCTCCATGTCCTTCTTGGCAGGACTGCTCTCAATCCCTTCATTCCCCAGCCTGTATTGATAGAGGGGGTTGCCCTGACCCAGGTGCAGGGGCTTGCACTTGGCCTTGTTGAACCTCATGAATGAAATCTAATCTAAATCTATTACAGCTTCTAGAAATTCCACAATTATTTTTTTGATGAGTTGAATATTTCCATTTCAAGATAGCACTTAATATATGACATACTGTTTAATTAATATCAGTGGTTGTAAACAGACCTAATTATTCCTCACATGGCTCAGGAGCTTTCATGTGCAGCATTTCTAAAACAAATTCAGATTCTGTCAAGGTGAAAGAATATTTATTATGTTTATATCATTAGATATGAATGACATCTTAAAAACTGTAAGCAATCAGAAGGATGAATTTCAGTCAAATCCTGTAAAAATTTAAAAAGACTTTCTAATTTCAGTGGTCTTCCTGAAGAAATTTAATTTATAATTAATCAGGATTAGTAACAAAGAAACCATGAACAAAATTTTAATTCTAAAGGAAATACAAGTAATAATAATAATAGTAATAAGACAAACTGCTGATACAAAGACTGGAATTTAAGCAGTAATCCTATGGTGGTTTTGGTTGGCATAGTTAGATTTCTTCACAGTAGCTACTATAGGGCTATGCTTTGGATTTGTGCTGGAAACTGTTGATAATACAGAGACATTTTCATTATTGCTGAGCAGGGCTTACACAGTTTCAAGGCCATTTCTGCTTCTCACACCACCCCACCAGTGAGTGGACTAGGGGGCCACAAATTGTTGGGAGGGACACAGCTGGGACAGCTGACCCCCAACTGACCAAAGGGATATTCCACACTGTATGACATCATCCTCATCATATAAAGCTGGGGGAAGAAGAAGGACAGGGGACATCTGGAGTGATCACTTTTTGTCTTCCCAAAAAACTGTTACATGTGATGGAGCCCTGCTTTCCTGGAGATGGCTGAGCACCTGCCTGCTGACAGGTAGCAGTGAATTAATTCCTTGTTTTGTTTTGCTTGCATGTGTGGCTTTTCCTTTACCTGTTAAACTGTCTTTATCTCAGCCCATGAGTTTTTTCACTTTAACTCTTCTGTTTCTCTCTCCCATCTCACTATGGGGGGGACTGAGGTTAGCTGCCAGCTGGGTTAAACCACAACAAATCCTTACCATTGAATGTTTGAAACTGGGATAATTAAATGCAATCCAATCATATAGCCTAAATGTAACCTGAGATGTACAATGGCAACACATCTTTTTCATAATATTGCAGTTAGATAAATAGAAAATGTAATAGAAAGTGTTTTGTATTTCTAGTTCTATGTTTTTTTTTTTAATTTATGTTAGACCTGTGCCTATCCACACTTCCTTTTTCAAAGTCCTTCAAGTAAAAATAAAACTTGAATGAATCAATATGCTCAAGATTAAGCTTTGGTGGTGTGAGTGTCAAATTTATCCACATAGGCTCAGTAAATGAATGTGGTGTGTTACAAAGTAGAAGTGACAAGTTTTTTCACAGAATCACAGAATCACAGGTTGGAAGGGACCTCAGGGATCATCTAGTCTAACCTTTCTAGGAAGAGCACAGTCTACACAAGATGGCCCAGCACCCTGTCCAGATGACTCTTGAAGGTGTCCAACGTGGCCAAGTCAACCACTTCCCTGGGGAGATTATTCCAATGGTGACTGTCCTCACTGTGAAAAATTTCCCTCTGGTGTCTCATTGGAATCTCCCCAAAAGCAACTTGTGTCCATTCCCCCTTGTCCTCTCCATGTAACTCTGTGTAAAAAGGGAGTCTCCATCTTCTTTGTAGCTACCCCTTAAGTACTGGTACACGGTGATGAGATCCCCTCTAAGCCTCCTTTTCTCAAGGCTGAACAAACCCAGCTGGCCCAGCCTTTCCTCGTATGGCACTTCCCAGTCCTCTGATCATCCTGGTGGCCCTTCTCTGGACCCCTTCCAGCCTGGCCACATCCTTTTTGTACAGCGGGGACCAGAACTGTACACAGTACTCCAGGTGTGGCCTGACAAGCGCTGAGTAGAGTGGGATGATGACTTCTGTATCTCTGCTGTTGATGTCCTTTTTGATGCAACCCAGCACCCTGTTGGCCTTCTTGGCCGCAGCAGCACACTGTTCGCTCATGTTGAGCTTTCTGTCCACCAGGACCCCCAGGTCCGTTTCCATAGAGCTGCTCTCCAGCCAGGGGGATCCCAGTCTGTGCTGCACTCCCGGATTATGTTTTCCCAGGTGCATGACCTTACACTTGTCCTTGTTGACCTTCATAAGGTTCTTGCTGGCCCACTCCTCCAGCCTCTCCAGATCTCCCTGCAGAGCAGCTCTCCCTTCTGCAGTGTCTACTTCCCCACTCAGTTTGGTGTCATCTGCAAAATTCATCAGGCTACACTTGATCCTGTTATCCAGATCACTTATAAAGATGTTGAATAACATTGGGCCCAATATCAATCCCTGGGGGACTCCACTAGTGACAGGTTGCCACTTGGAAAAGGAGCTATTTACCACCACCCTTTGGGTGCGGCTTGTCAGCCAGTTCCCCACCCACTGCACAGACCAATTGTCTAGGCCATAATGCATTAATTTCTCCAGGAGAAGACTGTGGGGGGCCGTATCAAACACCTTGGAGAAGTCCAAGTAGACAATGTCCACTGCCTGCCCCATGTCAACCAAACAGGTCACTTTGTCCTAAAAGGCCACCAGATTTGTGAAGCACGATCTGCCTTTAGTGAAGCCATGTTGGTTTTTCCCAATCATGTGCTTCATTTGACTTGTGATGGCCCTCAGGAGGATTCGTTCCATAACTTCCCCAGGGACTGAAGTAAGGCTGATGGGCCTATAGTTACCTGGATCCTCCCTCGAGTCTTTCTTTTAGATAGGGTAACATTTGCCTTCCTCCAGTCCTCTGGGACATCCCCTGTTCTCCAGGACTTCTCGAAGATTATGGAGAGTGGCCTTGCGATGATGTCAGCCAGCTCTCTCAACACCCTTGGGTGGATGTCGTCAGGGCCCATTGATTTGTAGGGGTCAAGATCCTGTAATAATTCACGTAGTATCTCTTCCTTCACTGATGGTGGGTCAGTGTTTGGATCAACCAGCATTTCATTCCCAAAGCCCGGAACCCAACAGTGCTGGGAAAGACAGAGGTGAAGCAAGTGTTGAGGACCTCTGCCTTTTCAGCATTTTTGGTGATTGACTCTCCTTTTCAGTTTAACAGTGGGCCTATGTTTTCCTTCTTTTTCTGCTTATGGTTGACATACCTGAAGAAACCTTTCTTGTTATTTTTGACAACTACAGCCAGTTTCAATCTGGGCTGGGCTTTGCCTTTTCTAACTGCATCTCTGCATGATCTGGCAATGCTCTTGTTGCTCTCAATGGATAATCCTCCACTTCTCCATCTCTGGTATGCTTCCCTTTTGGATTTGAGTAGACCCAGGAGGTCATGCTTGAGCCAAGGGGGCCTCTTACTCTGTTTACTTCCCTTTCCTTTGTAGGAGATAAATTGGCTTTGTGATTCCAATAGAGTTCTTGAAGAACTCCCAGCATTCACCAGCTCCTTCACCTTCCATGGAAGCTTCCCATCGAGTCCCTCCCAACTGAGCCCTGATTGAACTGAAGTTTGCTCTTCTTCAGCACTGTCAGCAGGATCCCGAACACCACAATATTGTGGTCACTGCAGCCAAGGCTATCACTAACTGAGATATTACAAAGCAGGTTTTCTTGGTTTGTGAATAGCAAGTCCAGCAGCGCCTCCTTCCTGGTTGGCACATCTAACGTTTGTATCAGGAAACAGTCCTCTATACACTCCAGGAACTTGGTGGATGACATGCAAGCTGCTGTATTGTTCTTCCAGCAGATGTCTGGATAGTAGAAGTCATCCATCAGGACCAGGTTCTGTTGGCCAGAAGCTTGCTTTAGTGCCCCAAGTATCGCTTTGTTGGCATCATCATCGTTTTTGGAGGTCAACAGCAGATGTCCACTGTGAGGTCCTGCTTGGAGATGACCCCTTTGACTTTAACCCAGAGGCATTCGATAGAGCAGTCACAATCACCATAGTTGACTTCGATACATTCAAGGTGTTCCTTGATGTAGAGTGCAAGTCCTCCACCTCTTCTACCCTGCC
Organism: Phalacrocorax carbo; assembly: GCF_963921805.1. NCBI lineage: Eukaryota > Metazoa > Chordata > Aves > Suliformes > Phalacrocoracidae > Phalacrocorax > Phalacrocorax carbo. Next base: position 9,473,692 of record NC_087548.1, on the reverse strand, counting down.
TGTCGTTACAAAAGAACCTGTAACTGTCCATTGTGATCCTCCAGTGGTTTGAGTTGTCCCACCATGTTTCAGGTACCCCTATGATGTCATACCCTTCTGAGTGGGCACAGAGCTCCAGTTCCTCCTGTTTGTTACCTAGACTGCGTGCATTTGTATACATACACTTGAGAGGATTATTCTTCTGTTTCACCTCTTGGGAGATAGCTAAGGAACATTTGTCACCATACTGCTTGGCCAGACTTACTCCCCTGTTGGATGTACTGGTGTGAGCATTTTTGCAATGGTTCCCACCCCCCAAGTTCTTCAGTTTAAAGCCTGCCTCACCAAATTAGCCAGCCTACTGCTGAAGATTCCCTTACCCCTTTTAGACAGATGGATTCCACCCCTCCCTAGCATGTTTTAGTCATTGAAGAACACCCCATTGTCATAAAAGCCAAACCCCTCACGGTGGCACCAGCCACGTAGCCAGGTATTGATATACATTATGCGCCTCTTTCTGGCTGCTCCCTTCCCTCGAACTGGCAAATGGAAGAGAAGATCACCTGGGTACCAATGTTTTTCACTTGCTTCCCCAGGGCTCGAAAGTCTTCCTTGATTTTACCCAGGTTACAGCTCTCAGTGTCGTTCATGCCTACATGAAATAGTAGCAGTGGGTAGTAGTCTGTTCTTTTGAGGAGTTGTGGCACCCTCTCAGCCACGTCTCGGACCTTGGCTCCTGGAAGGCAGCATATCACTCGTGACTCCCTGTCAGGTTGGCAGATGGGTGCCTCAGTACCCTTCAACAGAGAGTCACCCACCACGAGCACTCATCGTTTCTTTTTACGATATCCACGGTGTGTTGCTGGTACAGTTTCCCCTTGCAGGGGACTTTGCAGACCTTGCTCAAGGCTGTCCTCAGTCATTAAGGCTTCATATCTGTTTTTGATTGTGATGGTGGAGGGTGCAGGCTGATGTGGAATCCTGCTTCTGTGAGTCACCATGGTCCATGGTGACTCATTCTCATACTTTTTTGCAAGTACTTTTTTGCACATTTTTCATACTTTTTTGCAAGTAATTTCTTTTTTTTTTTTTTTTGATGGGAAACCTTGAGAAGCTTATTTTAATGGTTAGGGTAGCCAGCAGAACATATCAACCAGCAACTGCCCAATTGCTAATATTGAATCCAACATGCTGGATCACAATCCAGGAAAAGGTACACTAAAAAAAAAGATAAAGAAAACAGAAAAAATGTGCAATCATTGTCAGATTTCTGACATATTCAAACTCTTAACTTCGGAAAAAAAATCCAGAAATGTGGCTAGGTTTACATTCTTAAATATTAGATTACAAAACCCTTAATCACACTTACAGTCATTTCTTAGACAAGTAGCTACCCCAGAAATAGAAAAATTACTTGTATGAATAAGTGCTTTCCAGTGCAAATAAGGAATTCACAGTTTGACCTTTTGGCCATTTTTTTAGAATTATTACCTCTGAGTGTTGATATGATTCTTCACAATAATTATAAGTTGTATATAAATTGTCCCAGATGACTAAAATAGCAAAGCTGCATCTTTAAGCTTCTACTTAAAATTCAGCAACAGTAGTAAATGTTAAAACTGTGAAATATATTTGAGGCTGACAAACAAATACTCAGAATTCACCTCATTTCACTGCTGTGCATGACACATGTTACATCAAGGGCATTTTTCTTATAGATACATACAGAAATGTTTGTCAGCTCTGAATGGAGGATTTGTTACTTATTTCCTGATCTGTTGGGTCCAAAACATGCTCTTGGGAGGAATAGTAGAAGCTGATTTGATTTGTGCCCTCAAGGGAAGCAGATGAATCTTTCATCCTATCACAAAGTAGCTAGCATATGTCCTGTTTTTGTAGTGCCTGAACTTTGGGCTGTACTTCATGACCACAACAAGAATGGCATGGTGGGAGTGACTGACAGCTATATCTTGGGAGGCATGGATGCTGTCCTGATCTTTAGCTCTTAGAGAGCCTCTCCCATGAGGAAAATCCCTAACTGGTTGATCAGAAATTAGACATGTCTTCCAATTTCCAGTTGTACTTTATTTGGCACTCCTTAAAATATAATCCTGTGTGTAGGTAGAGCTGCTAAGGCGTGTTAATACTGTGGAGACATAATGAGCATGGAGAATGCCTTTCAACTAACAAACATATATGAGGGTTTATGTATTTAACATCCTTTCTTCCAAGAAGATAACACCAAATAGGAAGAGGCTGGATATTCTTCCAAAGGTTCTGACATGGTTTTATGACATGACAGTAGAAGGCCGAATGATAGCTGAGTAACATTTTTTTTGCTTAGGAAAAAAAATCCCTAGATATTAATGATTCAATTTTAAGATTTAATAATACATATTTCTTGCCCTTTTTTCAGTTTATAGCGGTGGCTTTCATTTATTTTGGCTGTGTTTCTTAGTTTTACAGGTTTTGGTTTCATTGTTTGTTTTTTTTTAAAATGTAGTTATACAAAATAAAGTACAATTATTCTATGTGAGATATACATATGGGGTTCCATGGGATATTATCTATATATCTTTATTGATATAATATAAGATAATTATTCTAGTCTGGCTTTAGCAGATCCATTGTTTTGTGAAAAATATTTCAAAGAAAAATATTTGTTGGAAAAGAAAATGTCAATGTAAAAAGCAGATTTTTAAAGGTTTTTTTTTTTCAAAATCTACATTGGCAAACTAATAATTTCCTAAAAAAAAATGAAAGAAAGATGTGGTTTTGTTTTGTTTCTTTTTTGAGGACCTGAAAAATATATAGCTGGCATTTCCCCATCCATGTCATAAATTCTGATTCTTCATGTGCTTGTGTGTAGCAACGTTATGGTCATTTATAGAGCTAAGCTGCACAGTTTTTATAGGCTTTTGTTTTATCACAGGAGAAAAGTATGTGTCTGAGTTGGAAATTGGAAGGGGTGGAAAATAATGAGAACATTTATTTCTACTCCAGGAAAATGTCTAATCTTTTCAAGAAGGAGCAAGTAGACTTCATCTTGCAAATGTGTAAAGGAAATCACAGTTTTGTCTACCTTTCTGCTTTTTTCTCCCCTCTCCCACTTTCTTGTCCTTTGTCCAACATGTTGTTCTTAAATTTCTATGAAAAGCTAGACATTTACAAAATCTTCAGAAGACACTTGTAGACATCAGTATATTTAATCCACTGAAAGATATGTGACTTTCAGAGGAAGGAAAAGTTTTTACTGGACTCGGATCATCAGAAGCACTAAGGGGAAACCAGAAATTAATTAAAAAAATTGCTCAAGGGACTTGTAGATGGGACAAGAAGTTAGATGTTTGCTAGGTAGGTTGGAAAAGAAGAGTAGCAGAAGCATCTTTCTTGAGGTGATTCCTTATTTTTTCTAGAAAAATCTCTTGATTTCCAGAAAAAAAAAAAGGTGTACAGGACTATAGTACACCACAGATATAAAATAATGTGTTTCATGAATCATTTTTTGGCTAATGCTAGTAACAAATTAGAAATCCCTTCCCTGTTTGGAGTGCTTTAACCCCCAAATTGTTAGAAACTTTCAGTTGTTGTTCTTGCTCACTGAAAAATTGATTAGTTCCATTACATTAGTTTATGGCTTTAACTTACAGCAATCTCACTAATCTCACTCTCTAATTGAAGAAATTATCACAATTTGGGACAATAACAACTCTTTCAGTAGTTGAAAGCCTGGAAATTGAAAAAAAATATTTAGACTCACCACAGATGACTTTTTTAGGCACATTACTGAGTTGTCTAAATTAAATATCTAAATGTCATTACCTTAGACTCACTAGATAGTCAACGGAGAGAGACTGGGATGTCTCAATATTGATTTCTTTTACCTATCATCTAAAGTGTCCTTTTGGAATTGTTTAACTGTCAATGCTTACAGCTGAGGAGACCTATAAAAATTAATCTGCCTAATGTCAGATTGTGTGACTCTGGGTTCATTTCTCAGATTCACCCCTTTAAACACAATGGAATTACCCAGCTGGTTGAGAAGGTGGTGGATGGAAAAATATTTAATGAAGTTTGCCCTGTTGTCATTTTTTCTGGATAGAAATAACCAGACATCAACTCTTGGGGTGAGTGGGCTTATATGTTCTGCCAGAACCAAATGAACTGGGAAAAAAAAAAAGTTATTTCAGATTTCAACCTATTATATAGATGAAAGAAATTTTAATATCTTCTTTACCCCCCCTACCATTGTCCGAGATGTCTTATCTTGTACAATGTTGTTACACAACTTTTGCTACAGTTCTTTCTTTAAAGGTAGAGATATTGAAATGTCAGCCATTTAATTATACAGAACTTGCCCCGACTTCTCTTCCAACTTTTGTCTAATATTAGATAAAACACATGACATATTCTGATAGTTGCACAGTGTATTATGGCAGGATGTTATAGTGAACAAATGTTATTTCTTATTATCTGGCTGATCCTGAGATAACTGGGGCTTTGTGAATAAACTTTGCTTAAAAAAAAAGAAAAAAAGAGGGGGGTGGTGGGAGAAATTGCATGGTCCACTTTAAAATCTAATTCAGAAAAGGTCCCTGTGATTCATCCTTTCCAGCTCCAAGGCAAACAGTGAGATTGGTAGCACATTCATAATTCAACATGGTTAAATGCCAAGGGCTGAACAGAGAGCACCCTCCCGGCCAGTACGAGCAGAATGACATTCATGGTTGATTCAGCTCCTTGCAGCAAGCTGTGTAATTGGAAAAGCCAAGGGAAATGACCCCAGTCTCTGTGTCCTGCTGATGTCAAAATACATTTGTATCACTCTGACAAGTGGCCAGTTTGGAGGCTTCCTTAGAATAGGAGGCTGAGAGGAAGGGAGTTTGTAAGTAGCCTGAAATAACTACAGCACAGGTAGGTTACATACTACTGGGTAGATGCTTTGTAAGATTTGTGCCTGGGTTTTGAAAAGCAATGAACAAAACAGGCTCAGAAGAGGACACCTGTTTAGCACAACTTGGTGTCTTAATCACGCTGGATGATATGCACCAATGTGTTTAATGACACTTGCTGTACTTAACATGCAGACACCGCTGCAAAGTTGATCATTGTGATCAATAGAAACGGATGGATATTTGATGCTGGTACTGTGTTTAAATCTAAAATTTATTATTTGTACTTTATCTGGACTGGGAGGAAGGGACAATGATAATCTAGGACATGTGTGTGTGCAGGAAGATCTGAAGCTCTGTATCATTTGGGGCATTCAAATCCCTTCAAGGGGGAGAAGAGTGGTTCTGAGTTAAGACCGTCTATGGCATACACTTTTCCTGTCAGATCACTAACACAAACTATAATTTAGCTAAACAGTGTCCAGTAAGGGCTTTAAAAGTAGGTAGTACTACCTACTTAGTAATAATGCATTATTGATAATACATTGTTATTAATAATAATTACTATAATAATACTATTAATAATGTATTATTATTAATACATGCACACAATCTTGCTCAGCTGGATTTTTCCATCTGTTAAAAGAAGAAAATGAACAGCATTGAACAAATGAAGAAATTGGTTTCCATTCATTTCTTCTGAGCTATGGACTGTCACTTCCACAGTGAACTGTGGAATAAGGGTCAGCTGCATTTATACACCATTTAAACTGTTCAGATATTTTTTTGGGAAGAGAGGGTGCCTAGCAAATTGTTTGTGTTCTTTAGTATGTCCCTACCACTCAGTAACTGTTCTTTCAGAAATTTATTACAAAATGATTCCCCATGGTAATCTAAAAGATGTACTTTCTTTTAACTAAGCCTGGCTCATTCGCAGTACCTGAAGAATAGAATATTTTGTCTGGTTATTTCCAGTAATTTATTATAAGTTTTACTATATCCAGAGCATGCAGATGCTAGCATTTGAATATAATAGTTCAAGATATATGGTTTATGCTTCATTTACTTATATTGGTTGTAATGCTGATTATAAATGTGAAATGCTTAATATTTGTTCAGATTATTTTCCATCTCTCACGTTAATTCAGATGCATTATTTTTGTTTGTATCATTGATCAGACATAAATTTCTAAAAAATTGTTTCACATTCTTTACGTCCCTCGTTAGAAATAATTTCCCTAAATAACTAAATGAGTAAGAGTTCCATATTGGGCCACAAAGCCATAACATAACACACACCATTCCTGATGAATCTTACTATGTTTCTCTTACACATAAATATTTAAGTGCAAATATGTGTACACATACACATTACTATTGAACTTTGCTTCTCAATAATACTTGATCTCAAGTGTTTATCTGCTTTACTGTTAGTATTACTTTACAGGTCTTTATCTGTGTAGGTGCCTGAAGAGACATCTGATAGCAATAGTTGTTTAGTATGTTGTTTGCTAGTGTAATTTTTTTCTTATGTTTGTCCAGTATTAGGCAAATCATTTGCTGATTAATTAATGTCACATCTTTGACCTGTGTTTTTCTTGCAGACATGTCACACAAACATTACTGTTGTTACCTGAGTTATGATGGCCTAAAGACACTGCCATTGAGATGACAGCTATTATCTGTAGAGTGTTACACTAGAAATTTGACCTTGCTCCAGAAAACTTACAAAATATTAATATTAAACTCTTAAAATTGCTGAAAATAATAATTGTTTTTGCCTTTTCCTGCACCAGTAATTCTGAAAAGAATTAAGATTTCTTTTCTGTTTAAGAAAGAAAGAATTTTGCTCCCCAAGGATGAAGGCTTAGACCTGTTCAGGGACAGAACATTCTGAAAAAGTTGTGGTTAGAGTAGGGCTGGAATGGGGACCAGGGGAAAGCTCTGGAAAGTTAAGTAAGGTCAGTGATTGCTCTTAGCTGAGACACCTATGATCTATATCTTCAACTGGTATAAACTGATACAACTCAATTTCAGCAAAGGTATGTATTTATACCAGCTGATTCTACCCTATGATTTTACACATTGTTGATAAGGATTACCCAAGGATAGACTTTTGTGACCCTTAATTCTGCTAGGTAACCCATGAATCCTTGAAAATTCTAAGTCAGTGAAAGGAAGTGAGGTAGACCATGAAGTGAAGTGGCAGAACTGGGCATCCTGTGAATTTGTTATACCAACTACCATGTCTAAGAAACCTTCACATTCTTACTAGCATTGCTTAATCTCCTGTCTTCTTGTGTGCTTGTGCATAGGTGCCTGAACATGCTCACACATGTGCATACACACACATATATATGTTTTTATTTAATGAAATGTTTCTGATGGGACCCGCAAGGGCATCTAGGGAACCGTAGCTCCTAAGTTTATGTGAATCACCCACCTATTGGCATCTAATTCCTTTAAAAATCTAACTCTTAACTAGTTGAATACATAATTCACTACATATTATTTGCTCAGCTCTACTCTTAATAATTATACTTATCTGTAGCTGAATAGCATTTTTCATCTTCAAAGTGCTTTTCATTCGTTAACTAATTCATTAGCCTTCTAGATCTCACTGGTAAGATTTTCCTGATATGCAGCTTGCATTTTGTTTTTGCTCCAAGTCTTCCCATGGCTTTCACAGTTATATTCCCTCAGACTTCCCTTAACAGCTCTTCATTCTCTCTCATTCTTTTTCTTATGGCCAAATTCATCCCTGAAGTAACACTACTGAAGTTGACTGGAGTGAGGTTACCCCTTGGATGTATCCGGCCATTGGTGATGATACCATTCTTCAAACACAATCCTTGTAGATGTTTATCCTGCTTTCCACCCCCAGCTATCATTTGGCCAACCTACACATATTTACTGTCGCTCTTTTCATCTTTCCTCATAAATCAGTCCCTCCAGCCCTTCATTCATGTTGGTTGATCTTGTCTTTATTACCTCCAATTTGCTCACAATTATGTAGTGCTTAATAGCCTTTCTGAATAACTTTAAGTCAAGAATGACACACGGCAGGGGAACTGCAGTAGTTGTGAAATAATTGCAAGTGCTGGTGTTGCTCTGGAGAGGGTGAGATTTTGCTGTTGCCAATTATGTTCCTTTCTTAGTTCCACCTAGATGGCAAGAAACGTAAGGCAAAAATATTTCTAAGAAGGATTTTCATTCAAAGAAAATAAAAAGCCTTTGTCCCCCCCCCAAATATTCATAAAAATATACATACATATCTTTCATTTACTTATCAAAATCACTTAAATATATTTTATGAAACCACACACTTCATAAGTTTTTGTGGGTGGGAAATAGAAAATTTTAATTTCCCTTGAACTGTCTTTTATCAATGACATCGGTTTCTGATTTATTCTATTCTTAATGGAAATGCAGATAAATAAATTGATAAATTACATTTTAAATTACACTTGTCTACATTTCTCTGTATCCTCCTTATTTCATACAATACTTATTTGTCATCTCCTCAACCTCAGCTTTTTCCTATTAGCTTTGCCTCCATTAATCCAACCTAAATACTTCTAAAAGCTTATTACTCGTGTTGTCTGACTCTTCTTCCAAACTGTTTTACCAAATCACATTTTACTTTTCTTCCCAACAGTACTATTTCTACCTCATCTTTATCTTCTTCCTTCCCAGATTTATCCTACCCTACCTCATCTGATCTCATGTCTTCTCCCCCTGACCACTCCATGACCTGCAACAGTGACCTGAGCTCAGTGTTCCCGGTTGCTTTCTTAGGACCTCAACTTAGGCAAATTATCCACCGAACTCAGGTCTCCATAGTGGGAGGACCATATTCTAGCACCATGCTATATCAAGATTCAATATATGCTCAGGCAACAATTACCTGGAAAAAAGGAGCACTATAACTACTTATGGCTCATGTATACATCTGAATTTTTACATCGTACATGGGAGTGGAAGAGCAAGAAAGAACTGAGGAGATTGAGAATGTCTCTAAAGAAAACCCTAAGAATAGTGAATCAAGTATAGCTTGATATTTATGTAATAATGTAATTGCTTTATTTATGAGTAAAGACAAATCCAGGGAGTAAATTTCAATTTAATTTTTTTGTGATGAGCATAACTCTCATTCTGTATGTGTATACGTGTTTATGAATATAAGACTGAGTGTGTTAAGGAGTGCATTATATTGTTAAAAAGGTATGTGATTTTGAAAGAATTGATTTCTTATACAAAGAATGCTGACTGAGTTGAAAAATACATTTCTCCAAAGAAAACCAGGAGGACTGCTAGGTCTATCATATTGATAAGTATGATACACGAACAATGTTTTATTTACATACTAAAGTATTTCCTAGAAATTGAATCCATATGCTTAGGCAACAACATCTCCTCATCTGTAATCTTGAATTGTCTGAAGAGTATTTTAATTATTCGAAAAGCAGTGTGTTTGCAATTGCAACTGGTACTTTATTACTTATGCATGAGAAAATTCAGTCATGACTCAACTTGTTTGGGTTGTTAATAACATCTGAGTTAAAAATCCCACCAGGGTCAGTTAGAAAACCTAAGTAGAAACTCATATTAACATTATTATTAATATTATTAAACAGAAAGTTGAAAGGCAAAGCAGAAACTATTATGCATACATGTAAAAAAGACGTTCCTCTGCAATGTTTGATATTGACAGATATGTCTATAAAGCCTGTACGCAGGGAGAATGGGAGTAGGGAGAACTTTAATTGAATCCGTACTGCAGCAAACTTCTGAAGATTTTGAAGAAAATCTATTTCAGTCAATTAAGTCTGAAGAAATTGAACTGAGCATAACAACCAGTAACCAGTAAAACCAGTAACACTGGAGTTCTGAACTTCACCTAGGGTCTTGAACTTAACCTCCATTTTCCAAATTTTGAAGGTGTTCGTATATACAGGCACTGCCAGTATGACTAGAAGGCGTCAAAAGTTTGGCTGCTTTCATAAGCAGTGTGCTAAAGAAGACTTATTTCTGCAATCTGCACACTGTCTTTAGCTCAGAAAGTCTCTATACTGTTAAATCTACAGTAAGAAGACAGAAAAAAGCAATAATTTTCCTGATTTCTGTACACTTTCCTTGAGCATTTGCTATTGATGACAACTGGAAACAGGGCAATGGGCCAGTTTATTACATGACATTGTCCAAAAAGCCACTTCCAAAAGCCTTTTTTGGATATGTGGCATTTCCAAAGCACCACAGAGTAGAAAAAACTGTGGCATATTTTTTACCATGATGTGGCTGTAGCAAATCCAGAATGAGTGGAATAAGACAGTGCATTCATTAATTGGCTGTAACTAAAAACCACTGTGGGCTTGAAGAGAGAGAAAGGCTGGTTCTGGAAGATTTGTTAGCCAAGTTGCAGCAGACGCTATTGAAACTGGTGCCTGCAATAGGAAATTAAAAGAGAAAGAAAGAAATGGAAGGGAGGGTAGGGCTCCAAGACTGATTACTGCTGCATAAGCATTCTATCATAAGCAAAAAAGAAAGGCAGACCAGATAGGGGCCTCTAACAGTGACAGAGATAAAGAGGCTAAAGTTTAAAAGCACAGAAGTTTAACTGCCAGTGTTTATTTATAGCTTCGCACATACAAAGACACTGCTATTTCAGGGAAACGGCACTATTTTTTATATGTGTCAGTTTTGAATAGTCCAGACACAGTAAAACTAAAATAAAGTGAACCGCATGTGTTAAGGAACAAATTTAAATAGCAATGGCTCTGAGAATAAAGTGTACATTAAAATAAGGGAAGAGGGTATAGCTCATTTAATTTGCAGAATAAATCTCTGACAAAGATCCCTGTCTTGGGTACAGAGATGATATTAGGAGTTGAGAAAAAGATATAAGCTATAGTCTAACATAATATGTGTGTCGGTAGGTATGTGTGTATAAATATTGCCACTTATCTATCCCACTGAATATCTATCCATCAGTTATACATGCAAATTCAGAAACATTCATGTTTATATTATTAATTGATATACAAAGGCTTACCTATTAGCTGTGTCTATAGTTTATTTGGTAATAAATTCTCTGAGGCAAGAATTTTGCTTGTTTTTACACATTACACATATACAGCATGGAGACATAATTGGTTCTGTAATGATAAAGAAGTTGTGCTTCCTTGCCACCTTTTTTCCTACCGAAAGTATCAGAGCTGTTCAACAAATGCCACTTCTTCACCCTCTGATACACTGGTTTTACTCATTATATGCCACATGATTTAAAGAGAAAGAAAAAAAGGTGTATCACATTAAAAATATTTTAAAATTTCCTAGAACTTCACTGGAGTGTGTTTTCATTGGATCTATATTTCTAGAGATAGTTTTCTAGCTAACAAACTAACTCTTTGAATAATTTTAGTTGGATGAACTCCTGTCTTCAACATCCTTTAAATGAAAGATACAATACTATTATCTATGCTATACAATACACTATCACTCTGGAGACGAAGAAAGAAAAGCTATCTCAAAGATCCATTCCTATCTTTTCCCTGGCTAACATGTACGTTATTTACTAAGTGCTGAATTGTAAACTTCTCCATTGATTATGGAAGCATAAAGAAGGATCCTGCTTCATTGCAGAGTTTTTGACTTGGGCTTTTTTCCATTCCCAAGTCTTTGTCAAGGGAAACTTTAAGTTTTTCAATTTTTATGCCTCTCATTCACGGAAATTGCCTTTCTCTGAAATATCATAAAGCAAAAACCTTGGGTTTTGTAGTCTGCTGTTGCAGCTGCCCTTAGAAAGATCAAGCCCTGAACTCTGTGTTTCTCTTCCAAAGCCCAGCTACATCTCTGCTTACAAGAAACGGGCCACAGACTTTTTGGGTACCCCACAGCAGATAATTAAAAGGAAGAGAAGGAAGCTCAGCACCATCTCGTAAAGAGTGTGTGTCCAGTGCATAACAGAGCATCAATATTAGCTCTGATAGATTCAGTAATAACTACAGACGTCTGTCCAAGTTAGTGTACTCTACTTCCCATGGTTAACAGGGCAAGTGTGCTACTGGAATTTGGCCTGGCATCAACTAGTTCCCACCCCTGTGGGAGGTAAGATCTGGTTTTTCCCTATCAACAATCTTTAAAAAACATATCTTTTCTTTGCTTTAAGAATGTCAAAATGTTTAAGGCTAGAGAAAAATTACAATCTATTCTGATTATAAGACAAGGTAATTTTTTTAAAAGTTGGCATGGCTTTCTTCTAAACTGTTTATGAACTGAGGGGAATTCCAGCTACATAGTGAACTGTCTCAGAACTATCTCAGAAAAGCTTTGCCTTTTTTTTCTCCTTTCCATTATTACAGCTGTTGCTGAAAAATTTGATACAAACTTGTGCTCTTAGTTTCTCTCTGTTTTGATTCCTTTATTTTCCTAATTTTCACAGATTAATTTCTTAAACTATAACATTTTCCTCTGGAACACCAAAAATCATAATTTTCTCATTTGAAAAACATTTACTTATCTAATTTCTCTTAGACAGGAAAACAGCTTATCAGTAATCACTGCTTTCTGTGTCCTCTTTATTTTCTCTCTCTCCATTTCTTCATTATGATTTAAAAAAAACCCAGAATTTTCCATTATTTCAATAGAATATGAAAGTAACAAAGTCTAGAAAAAGAAACCACCTCAACTGATACTCCTCATCATCTTTATCCTTCCCTTTTCGCCTTCTCCTCCTAATGACTTTCTGACAAAAAAGAAAGGCTAAACTCCTAAGATTTTAATGAACAATTGAGTTTTTCCTTATCTAGTAATTGGTCCCTTTGATTTCAGTGGTTCTGCTCATAAAATAAGATACAACCAGGTATTATCAAGGGTATATTAATCATTAACAATTATCTAAATGACTAAGGATCTCAATTTTACATACAATAGATTAGATTGTTTCTAAGATTATATGCTTATGAAGAAGCCAACAACATTTTAAGAACTCCCAAGGCTAATCTATTTAAATCTTGGATCTTTCACTTAGTACTGAAGGGGGCTAATCAGTGGCTTTCTACTCTCTTAGAGAGAACAGGTGAACATTTATTTGGTTACTCCCTCATTTTCCATCAGACAATATTATATGGGTAGTAATTTGCTACAAGTATGAAGCATAACTCCTCTCTCCCAGGAACAAATGGAAAGAAATGAAATTAGAGATATTCAGAGAGACTTCAATCCTTCTGGGCTATTTCTGCAGTAGTTCACTATGCATCCATCTTCCACTTTGCTCAGGGCTCATTCCAAAATCAATCTGTATCCTTATACGTGTTTATATAGCTTTGTATTGGCACATCTAACTATATAACAGCACCTCTTTCCCCCCATGGTGAAAGATGCTGGGGAAGATGCTCTTTCTCTAGTATCTTACTGCAAAAGATATTTTTGGGATGAGATTTTTCTTGCCAGTTATTCTGGGGTGACTTTGCAAAGGTCATAGAAATTACTCTCAGTTTGTTCTAGTCAAAATCTGACACACCTCTATGGGGGCAAATAAAATCCACGTGGCTTATACTGACATTATAATAATGATTTTTTTGTTGTTGTTTATATATAAATATGTGGCTGCATGGCTGTGTGTGTATTTCTCTCCCCCTCATCACTCTTAGACTCTCACCACAGCCCCTGTCATAACTGAAGGGAGTAGACAGTTATCTCATGACCTAAAGGCATTAGCCAAATTATCATGGATCAGACATCCGCAAAATACAAAATGAGGTTTCATTTGACATAGACATTTACATCAAACATATACAGAATAATTATTTCCACTGGAGCATTGATGAATCAACCAATGGCAATTTAATGAGAATACTGTCTGTCCTTGTAAGTTATATTCCCCTTCAGTTGCAAAGGTGCTAGCCAAGCGCACTGTATCACTCAGTCTTGTCAGAGTAGATGTTCTGTCACTGATTAAAGAGCTGGATGTCCTCTTTAGTCACAAAAACATTTCATGGAATAACCTTGTTTCTGTCTTAATGGATTCTTGCAATGTAATGAAAGGCTCCAAACTGGACTTGAAGAAACCCTCAGAGAGACAGAGAGTGTCACTTCTCACTTAGTCACCGCAGGCAATTGCTGCCACTCTGCCCATAGCACACCTGAGAAGCGATGTACAAGTCATTTAAAAGGCACATTCCGTCAAATGCATAATGGGCAAGAAAAACACAAGGAGAGTTTTTACTTCCTTCCTCCTCCCCAGCCTCCTCAACTTTCAGATTTCTCAAATTTGTCACAGCCAAACAGGGGGGTCAGGCATAAGAATGAATGTTTGATACTGGTCCATGAGCTGCATGTGACATGCTGATGGCACCTTGGTAATCTCTGCCAGGCAAATGATTTCCCAGGGTTTGTAGGGAGGAAAGGGGGGGGGGGGGGAAGGAAAGGAGAACTGACGGTGCAGTTTCACTCCACATCTGCTACCAATTTTAAGGAGCCACTAATTCACAAACTATATGGTAAGCACATTTAACTGTTCTAGTATTTTTCTCATGCTTCATGAAAACAGAGATAATAACTGGTAAACCAACTGTAAAATTAAAAGAACTAGATGTTGCCAATAAAGACCATCATTTCAGGAAAATAAATTTGTTTCTTGGAAGCTGCTCTCTAACGTATGCTTTAGGTGCCCACAAGAAAAGCAATTCAACCGGAGAGTAAATTGATCTTGCTCTACTGGTTTATATGAACAGAGCAAAAATATACACCAACAGGTTAACACTTAATAACTCTTTGTTTCCCTAATATTGAATCAATAGCAGGATCACTTGGAGTCATCAAATCTTGAAGTGCAATGTAAAAAGTAATTCAAGGACACACACCCATAGAGACACACACATGCGCACGCACGCACTCCTGCAGGAATAAACATTTCCAAGGTAAAATGTGCCGTCACACTTAAGACAATATTGGTCTTTTGAAGATAAGAAACAGTAGCTTAATGTCTTCTCACAGAACTCATCGTCCAAAGCTTCTGCTGGTATAACGCTTCTTATTTCTGCAGAGGAAGTTGTTGCATATGCAGCTAAAACTCTGTTTTAAAACACACTAGGTGCCATGTATGCGCAAGCTGATACCTTTTCCCTAGTATCCAGTGATAGGATGGGGAATGTTTCAAAGCTGTCATCGGGGAGGTTTAGGCTGGGCGTTAAGAGGTATTTCTTTACCACGAGGGTGGTCAAAGACTAGAACAGGCTTCCTAGAGAGGTGGTTGATGCCCCAAGCCTGTCAGTGTGTAAGAGGCATTTGGACAATGCTCTTAATAACATGCTTTAACTTTTGGGCAGCCCTGAATTGCCCAGGCAGTTGGATTAGATGATCATTGTAGGTCCCTTCCAACTGAAATTATTCTAGTCGAGTCTAGTCTAGTCTAGTCTAGTCTAGTCTATCGTATCCTAAGTAAAGATAGGGACTTGTAAAGGCTGAGGGTTTTGTAGTTGGGCGTAAAATCAGGTATATTTTGCTGATAATCACAGGCAATATTAACGTTGCTTATGTTATTTTCATATTTAGAATTTGGGGAGTGAAGCCTCTACTTGAGACCTTTTCCCTTAGAAGAAAAGGGGGACAAACTGCTGGGGTGGTTAGTGACTAAACTGCAGTTTGTAGAAACATCCTTAGCCTGATATTTACTCAGGCTCCATCAAGGTACCAGATGGTTTCAGGATCTAAACTACTGTATATAGGTTTCCTTTACTGTCAGTAAAGAGAAATAGGCAGGTCTAGTGCAATTCTCACATGATCTCATTTTGATCACTGCATTAGGATGAGGTAAATAGCATCTGAAGTGATCTTATTTCTTCCTGTTGGCAATAAAAGGCGCCTAAGATGCTTAGCACAAAACCAGCTATCTACATTAAATAGATGCATCCTATGAAGGACCGGTATAAGCCACAGACTTGTTCATACCCATATAGCCCATTAGAATGGGTTAAAGTACAATTTCTGTCAACAATGGTACACAAGAAGGAAATGTACATAAAAGAAAATCAAACTACTGTAGCTCCCTTATTTGAAAGGCTAACTTTCTTGGGAGAGAGCCTCTCACTTAAATTGAGAAATAGCTCAGACAAACTGTGAAGTACTCAGATTCCCTCCCTTCCATGAAAGCACACTCCAAGCATCTCTCTTAGGATCCCCCTTTTCTGTATTTATAAAGAAAAAAAATTAATAAACTGTCTTATATCTCAGCACCAGCTGTAGCAGTGCTAGTGATATGGGGAATAACAGTATTTTCATTGCAAAAGCCTGATCTAGACAAATGAATAAGATAACTTATTTTTCTATTGCTGACTTGTGAAAAAGCAAGTCAGTGTGAGATGCAGATCCCGTTTGGTTGGTTATTGTTGCATACAATACATAGGTCCTAAGACAACAGCTTGGTTCAACACTTGCTATAGTAAACATAATACTAGCTGCACCATCATACATGTGGTCCAATTTCCAATCCTAGTGAATGAAAATAAGAAAAAGAAACAGAAAAAAAGTTATATTTCAGGGGCATGAATTAATTGGAAAGCTGTATTTCCACTACAGTTGATATTAAGCTTTTCCATTGACACCAGATCTGTGAAATATAGCTGACTCAAGGGGTAGGAAAATAGAGGAATATGTTTTCCTGACAACTGACACACGGTCTGCTGTTTCCTTAAAGGGCTGCTGGCCATCCGCTCTGCTTCCTGGCTCCCTGAGGCCACCCTGGGTCTCAGCAGCAACGGGTGAATTTCAGCAAAGTTCGCCTGCTCAAACACAGCACACTTCAGCCGGAGAACGGGACTGGAAATCATAGACAATTGATTCCTCTCGCTGGGTTTCCAGCATCACCTGATTTGGGGATATAAATCAAGGGTTCTATTTTTCTTAGTCTAGAAGAAAGTAAAAAGGGCTGCAACCCATTTATTTTAAATTAAGCCAAAGTCTTCATTCTTATTCTTTTCCTTTCAAATTTTGTATAAGGTTCAGTGCTAGTCCTGATCCACACTGGTGAGAAAAGACTATGTTTCTAGTTTTTCATCAAAACTAGTTACTTTATTTGTTCAGACCTTATTTTAGATTCAAGGAGTAAAATTAATGACTGATAATAAAGATAGCATTTATGCTATGGCTTATGTATTCAGTGCACTGTAAATATCAGCAAATCAACCCCTTTCAACTGCCATGACTATTAACAGTCTATTTGGAGGAGAAGAAACTGAGGCTCAGAAGTCATTTTGCAAGAGCTATACACAGGGACAGATATAAGCTGAACTTTTGGATGTCCTGATCACTGCCATTCCTCCAGAAAAAAGGTTCCTTAATTAGTTTGTCTGCTTTAGGATATACTGCATGAAGTGTGTGTGTGTGTGTGTGCGTTTGTGTGTGTGTGTGTGTGTGTGTAAGAAGCTTCTGGTGTCTCAAAAAGGTGATGAAGCTTCCTAGTCCGGAAAGGCAACACCAGTCAGCTTAAAAAAATCTGTGATAAACACATTTACCCACTAGGGGATGCCTGGACAAGCTCTTCTTGGTAGAAAGCCTGTTCTTATGCTGAAAACTTCAGTGGCTGATTCTCAGAAGCACAAGTGTGTGGTTACATTCCTAATTTGTGTGCGCCGTCACTGTTATCAGGACTGCCAATAAAGCAGCAGCAAATGGGCAGCTATATGTGCATCAACAGGCATTTTAGCAGGCAGTTATGAGATTTCCTGGTGCAACTGATGCAAGGCACACAGGGAGTTCTGAACTACGGGTCCAAAAAGCAAACAGTGAAATAGGGTGAGATGTGCTTTAAAGTTAAATGAATGCTTTACTGAGGCAAGAAGCTTAAGTACAGGCCTAGCAGCTGTTTGCACATAAAACAGCTCTATCTCTTTTCCATGAGTTCCCCGCTCCTCACCTGGTTCTGCAGTTTTTTTCATATGGCTCCGACTCGGCCACTAGTAGAGCTGCAGAAAGGAGCGTGAGCTGCCTGCTGAGGAAAGGGGCACATGAGGAACTGATTTTTGCAGGATTTAAGGTTATACTTTTAGAAAGCGCTGCAGAATTGAGCTATACAGTTTGGTTTGGTACAACTCTGCACTACTGTCTAGCTCTGTCTGAAGAATGGGTGTTCACAGCAGCTCCAGCTCATCAAGGTTAAGAAATAAGGCACAGACCTTCCACTAAGTTAGCATTCTGCTGCTTAGGCAGAGTCCATGCTTGAAGTGAGTACTGAGCAAACCAGCTGATAAACAGTTCAGAAATTTTCCCCATGTGTAACAGCTCTCTGCATTTAGAATATTTTCACCTTAAACAACTGCACCTGAATACATGTGACAGCTCTTGCTAGTTCACTCAGCCTTTGCACATCGTACAACTTATTTGCTCATCCTCTGGTGCTGCCAAGAAGTTACTGTGAAATAAAATAAAAATAATAAAAATAAAACCCCAAACCTACAATCCCAAGTTGCAATGCATACTCTAAAGAAATATGTACAATTATTTTTATTGTTTGTGCCCAGTCCTGTTTATTACCAAATGTTTAACAGGATGAAGTTCAACAGATTGAACAGCTAATAGTGGTAGGTATCGAATTTACAATTGAACACAAAGTGGATGAGTCTATTATAAAGCTTGTCCAGGGAATGCATTTATGAGACATCCTCTAATCAGGCAAAGAGAGGGGGCATGTTTGTCCTTTCTCTGTTGCATTGTGAGTTAGTGTTACACTGAAAGACTGGCTCATATCCAGGAAAGAGCAGATGTAGGTGGTTGGAAATTTTTTCTTGCCTTTCACTTAAAATAGGTCAATTTCCAAAATTTAATTATCAAAAAGATAATCAAAAGTGTTTCTTTGGCAGTTAAAATAATTATGAATATAAGCTCAGAAGACTTCCCCTCTATCTCCCTATATGTTTCCTGACCCTGGCTCAATGCCACCACTTTTAAATGTGATTTTTGCATGCATTGCAAAGCTCCAAATGTTTCGGAGAGCTTTGAATATTTGATTTATTGAGTTGTTTTAATGCAGCTTAATTCAGCTTGTACCTACCTCCTCTGGATACTGGAGAACCTGTGGCTGTGGTTTACATTATAAAAAGGAAACATTTATCTTGTTGTGATATTGATGTTATCCTGATAAGTTGCAATATTTAACTATTCTTAGTAGCACTGAGGAGGGCTGATACCAACAAAATAAGATGAATGCTTCCATTTTGTTTCAAAGCAAAGTTCATGAAAATAAAAGGCCATGTTCCCTACTTGATTGCATTTTCTTTCCTCTCTCTGGACATCCTATTATCAGATGAAAACGCAGATAATGGCCTATTTTGCTCTTTTTTTGTCTAGATTGGCAAATCATTATCTGTGTCCTCTCATCCATCCACAATGCAGAGGAATAATCTCTTAATACTGACTATTAGATTTTCAACAACTCTAAAATACTAATATATATGCAATTTTTTTATCCATAGATCTTATAACCATCTATGAAGATTTAAATGTAATAATTTTCTCTTCTCAAATACAAACCAGCTATGGCATTCCTTTGGCAAATATAGAAACTGAGGCAGGAAGCAATGAAAAGAATTCCCCAAGAAAACAGAGCAAGTTTTAGATTGTCAACTACTTTCCTGGGAAAACATTGGCCAAACACAGAGAGACCTAACCATTCAATGGACTTAAAAAGAAGTGTCCACAATTATACCAGAATACTGTTATCTAGGAACCTGAAAGTATCTAGGAACTTTAATCCAAAGGAAAAGCAGTCTGTATTTAAATCTCTAGAATATTCCTCCTGTGTTATTCAGTGAAGTGCCATTTGAGAATATACTTTATGCAACAAGGAGGATTAATTACTTCCCAATAATGATAGCCATTAGTTTAACTTGACTGATAAAAGATGTTGGTTTTTTCTGACATGTTGTATAATAGGTGTTATCTTATGTGTTGCCTTGGAACTGAAAACACTTCACCCAGGCATCTATATTTTAAGAATGAGTGTTTGCTCTGGATGAAACAAGAAGTATCCCCAGGCATATTAGACTAAAGCAGAATTGCTTCACTGATTAATGTATACTTTTTCCTCACTGAAGTAAACATATTCTTACATGTTTGATTTTCAGAATTCCTGAGTTGTTTGCTAATCTTCCCACCTTGCAGCACTGTGTTCCTTGTTCCCCCTGCTTAGCTGGTGTTCTAGCATCCTCTGACTGGTAAAACTCTCCCAGCGTCTCATTGCCAAATTCAGCACAGGAATGGGAACTTCCATGGATAACCAGGAGAAAGCAAAAGCAGAGAGGTGGATTTGGATTTCAACATTATGCTAAGCCCTCATAACATATTTTTGTTCTCATTTACTGGCCTACTTATGCCTAAACTGATAAATCTCAGTCTCTGAATGGAGATGAACAACTCAGTGTCATGGTAATCACTCAGAATACAGCTCCTGTAGCCATAGCCAAACCTCAAGTAATTAGATTGGGATCTCTTAGCAACATATTCATAGCATCCTCTAGCTCAGAACAAACTACTGCTCAGTTCTCTACCCAGCTTCTAAGTGTAGGTACTTCAGACCACAACGAGTTCATTCATTGTAGAAACAGACATGCTATAAAAACAATATGCCTTATTTAAGTTCTCATGGATAAGCTGCAGAGACTGAAGCATAGATATATTCAGTTCCAGACAAAATGAAGTAGGTTAGTGTTTAGGATTCAGTTGACAGTGTTTGTGGAAAAAGTCTTGGAAGTCTAAAGTGTATTCTTGGTTACCTTTTAATTTATAGTGGTTTAGTTTCTTGTTTTTATGTATTCATTTATTTATATTAATGTATTCCTGCCATGGAAAAAAAGTTAACTCCCTTCTTTGCTGTGGCTCAGTGATGGTATAAGTGCTATAACACAAACAGATCTTCCCAGAGACCTTCCCGTAATAAATGGACAATCTACATGTATGGCACTATATTAAAAATTCTTCTTTATAAGAATCTTTCCATTCCTGTAGTTAGTATTATTGCATTGGAATAATTGGAATAGTTAAAAAACCTTCAAAATAGGACTCTCTGAAAGGTTTGTTTTGGAAAACATCTGGATGTTTGCCCGTCTTCCTATTCCACTGTAATTCCAAAATCAATGCCTTGTGCAGTTTGAGCTGTAGAAGCCTTGTTCTACTGTTCAAGATTACAGAGATGTTATAAAACAGAATTTCACACAAAGAATCATTCTCACTTTACTCAGTGACATCTGTCTGGAGAATCACTAGGTTATCTCTTTTTAATTTCTTCCCCCCACCACTCCCCAGCCCATGGAAGTCCCAGGTCAAAAATTTCTGTGCATATTTAGGACTGGAATACATGTCCAACACCTGATACATATCTTAGCTCTCTCCCTGCCATTTCCTCTGACAATGTTTTTTGCCTTTTTATTAGAAATATGTTACGCAGTGATAGCAACAAAATGGACAAAGAGTGTGCTGAGACCATCTGCAACAGCCTCAGTCATGGCTGTACTCCTGAAATGAAACACCCTGAACACTCATTCAAAGGTGTTAAAGTGAGGAACCACTGCAATGGGTTCTGCAGGTTTTGAGGCTGTTTTCATTACTGCTTGCCCAGTGTGCCCTTCAGTCCTTCTCCTCCTAAGCTCACAGAGCCTTGAAGTGCTTCCTTGAAAGTACTGCTGTACACAAGGTGAGAGAAACAGAAATACCTTTTAAAGAATATGACTGCAATTCCTTATCAGTTGCTTCACTCATAACACAAACAAAGAAATTCACAGACAGACAGACAAAGAGGCAGACTAAATTTGCCATGTTATGGTCTTGATATGTGAAAGTAAAGGTGAGTGACAATCTAGGGTGAATTTTCTCAGCTGTTGCTAGTGTAAGAAGGATTTTCTGCCAGATTTTTGCTACCATTTAGCTGTTTAAGTTGAATTGGAGGTAGGTAGGTTGGCTGTTATTTGTTTCTGAAGTAAATGAAAGTGAGGAAAAACATCTGACACAGCTCAATTAATTTATCGATTAGAACTATAAGAGACCATAACCAATTAACAACAAAAAATATGTTACCAACTGTTTGCCTGTTGTCCTTCTGAACCAGTTAAAAAGGACCCTGGCTCAGCATGCCTTTTCAAGATGCCTTCATATTCTATTTCTTTAAAACATATAATTTTATAGAATTTAATAAAACCACATCTGCTTATCTTTAGAGCAAATATACTGAAAATATCAACGGGTACCAGACACACAAATTATTATTGCTAGTATCCATTTGACAATTTTGAAAACAGGCACATAAAAGCATCTAAAAACCATCTAAGCTTAGTACAAAGAAGAAAGTCTTCATATTTATATAAGAGAACCAAAGTTTATATCAAGTTTAATAGGTGTCTTGATGTGGGTGTTGGAGGTCCAGTTCAGAGCTTAATATGACACAGAAAGGACCTTCATACACACATTTTAAAATATCCCCTTGAAAATATGTCAGTGGTTAAAATAAAACAGGCTATAAAGATGTAGAATTGGTTAATGGATCCTTCTCTTCCTTTTTTTTTAATTTTTTTTTTTCTCATTTTTTTCCCATCCTTCAATTCATTAATGACCATGATGCAACATAGAGTCTTCCAACATTTTTTGTATCTCTGGCGTACTACAAATCATACACTTACCTATGACACTTTAATTGATGTTTATGTCAGATGTGATTGCCAGACAATGTCCTGTCAAAACTCTGGTTATGTCAAAAACTGTGTACTGCCTAACACTGCACAAGGGTAGTCTCTTCTCTCTTGATGAAGATTATGAGGATTCCATTCTTATATTGTAGCCTTCAATATTGTATCCACTGAAGGTGGTAACTTATAGCCCCGTAAAGGAGCAAGTCAGCTGATACTATTCACATTTCCTCAAAATGTAAGAGAAAACACATCTTGCAGATTTAAGATGTGGTAGATCTCTGGGTGGTTATCACTGCCCTCTCTCAGTGGGAGGCAACATCTCTCTCTGCAGAATGGTACCTTACATATTTTAAAAAAGCACACGTGGTGCCAGGTCTCTTCAAAGTAGAAAGCAATAACAAGTTTTTTGTTTCTTTCTGAGTTACTGTTTTATTCCTATTTTGGTGAACACAAGTTTTCAGTAATCCCAACTCCATCTTCTATCTTATCATTGTTCTAGAAAGCTGTTTTTATGCCACTTCATAAAAATGATTGTGTGCTACTTGCTGCTGTCATTACAAGGAGAGCTGTTATTATTAAAAATTGTGACTTAACTAGGTCTAATTTCTGTTCTGGATAGTAAACATAAGCATTATTTTGTGAGAGAAACTAAAGATTTGGATTTTAATTTCATTGCCAATTGCGATGATCGAGAAGGGAGGAAGGGAAGAAGAAACATAGGAAGGAAGAAAAAAGGGAGGAAGGAGGGAGGAGGGAGGAAGGAGGGAGGAGGGAATGATGAGAAGGAGGGGTAGAAAGGGAAAGAGTATGGGAGAAAGAAGGAATAAAGGAAGGGATGAAGGAAAGGACATGTTCATGTCCTTGCATAATCTTACAAAAGCTAGTCTTACCTCAAAAGAAAGAAACAAAACATCCAACCCCTGATCCCTCAAAGAAACCATAGTATTTCTTTACTGTCAGGCTTCTGTTGCTACTAAATATAGCCTCCATAAAGCAAAGAAAATTCAAACATCACAGACAGAACCCCCAATTCTAGTTTCCATGAACTCTTTGTGATGGCTGATATATCAAGGATAAAACCTAGGTTTATTAACAATCATGCTCCTCTATTCCAATTTAAAATATTTCAACTGAGAGTCCTCTAGCCATGATCTTAGCATGCAAGGCACACATAAGTTGACAAAGGAAATTATTGGAGACAATGTCCCACTGTAATTAAGAGTGGAAGGGCAGAATGTAGAAACTTTCCCACCCACCATTCACCCTTCCCATCCTAATGCAAGTAGAAATACATGCTTTGCGGACCACAAATACCCAGGCTGATTAATTACATGGCTATGCAATATTACTCATGCATTCCTCCTGAAATGTCAAAAGGATTAGGAGTGCCACATCTTTCCTCCCAAACTCTAATCCTAAGGAGCCCTGCTGCAATGAAAACAGTGCAATTACGTTCTTATACTGTCAATTTTACAACAGGGGGAAAAAAAGAGCTTTACTAACAGCAAATAATTACACCACCACTTAATGATTGATTTAACATAGAAAACCCATCTAATTCCTTTTGTCATTACAATCTACAGTACTAACACTCTAACAATGCTGCCTTAGTGGTTCGACATTACATTAGCATTAAGAAGAATGCTAATATAAAACATAGCTTAACTTTTTATATTGTTAATCTGCATCAATGCACTATACACTGGTGTATTATAAGGTCTATTAGTGTAGCAAATGTTTGGGACAACACAATCCAGTCTAGCAGCGTCACTTCAAGAAAGGCACTGGTGCAGCATATTATATATTTACAAAACTAACCTCCTACATGGCACATAGAGGAAGGGGTCATACAGTTTCCATTTTACTACAAACAACAGCTGCAGAGCTAAGGTGTAATGCTTACCTGAGAACACAGCCCCATGTTTCAAGACATGTCTACCTTTAAACTGGCCTCATACAGATGACTACTGCCATATCTTGAGGCTTTGAGATGGGGATGGACCAGTTCTAATATTGTTGAGGCACATGAGGATGAGTACTTGACTTGGGAAGGTCTTTTAAAAGAATATGGGAGGACGCTATTTTATATTACAGAACTTTGGAATAGTTGATTATTTCTATTTTAATCCATAGTGCTATGCTGGTTGCTGCATAAACACTGTAAGAAGCAGCACTTGCCCTGTAGAGCTAACCATATAAATAAAATATAGGCCTGGGATCACCAAAAAGAAAGAATGAACATTCTTACCTTCATCTTACAGATGTCATTGTACTTCATGTGCTCAATTAAGTTTGTAAACCCCAAACTTTTCAGAACAACTAAATTCTTTCTGAACAAAACGAAATCTGACAGGGTCACAAATGTTTTGCAGATGCCAGTTTTGAGCCAGAAGAGGTTAATTTAAGGATGTCATATAAAACAAGGACATATTTCATATCTAGTTTGACAGAAAGAACAGGTAGAGCTGGTCATGTATTTATCTGATTTCAAAATTCAGGAAACTTGATTGTCTTGCCCATTCACATATTTGATGTAGGGTCAGTGAGGGTTTTAGCTTTTCATTCATCTCTAATGAGAATGAAGTGAACATAACAAACATTGCAAGAGAGTGAAGGAACTACAGTATGAATATGTACGCTCAAATATCTCATCAGAGAGGGCTGTAAATTCTGCACTTTCCATTACACGGCCAGAGTGATATTCCACATGTGGACTAAGAATGAAGGTGCAAAATCATTAGAGTTTATAGTTCAGGCTGGCTGTAAGCTTTGGCCTATTTCTTTAGAAGTGTCACTACTTCCTGTTTAACATATCGACCTGCCTATTTGGCATTTGACAGCACTATTGAATTTTTGCTGAATTTTATGCTTCAGGAAGGACATAAAGTAACAGGTTTTCCCCTGGGGTCCCCCCTCTACAGACACAAATTTACTATGAACTTCAGAAACCTTTTGTAATCTCATGTAAATATGTTATTTCCTCTTCTCTGTGGGAGGCAGCTTTTTTTTTTTTCTTTTTTTTTTTTTCGGGAAGCAGTGGGGTGGTGGTGGTGTAACGGTTCCCTTGATTTTAGAAGAGTTGTTTGGAAACAATCAAGTGTGTTTCCAAAGCACAAGTAAATAAGTGCCCCCTTTACCCTTTCCCCCCGTACTTTATTGGCTGGTTTATGTAGATGTCACTACATAAAGTTGTCTTTGATGATCTCTCTGTGTACTCTGTTGGTATGTTGTTCCTCCTTTATACTTTCACATAACCCAGTCTCTAAGCCCGGACTGCAGGTTCTGCTGGGTGGCAATGGGTCCGAAAGGTAAATATTGCAACACTGAGAAAGGAAGCATCCACATTCTTTTGTAGATTCAAGGATTTTATAAAGGTTTTTGGCTCTTAATTCCCAGTACAGCATGAGTTACAACTGAAAAGAAGATATTCTCCCAAAATGGGTGTTGTGACACTTAGCACTAAGGCAATGAAAAGCTAGATGCATGGAATTCACAGTGATCATACTGACAACTAAATACTGCATACAGCTAATAGGAAAACAGACATGGAGGGTTCTTAAACAGTCACCAAGCCACAGCTAGTCTGAGAAAAAGCCTGAACTGGATTTATACTACAATTCAGGTGTGAAGACCTTTGGTCCTGTAACACAGACTCAACATCTTCAGGTGTCTAAGGCATGGACTAAGGCACAAGTGGCTTGTGGTTTCTTTGAAACATGCCCAAAAGAGGAAGATTTAGAAGATGGGCTGTTGAAGAGAGTGAGTGTCTGTGTGTGTGTGTGTTTCGAAGGGGCATAGCAATGTCTTTAATATGCCTAGGGATCACTTGGGAGCAAGAAGTGCTACGCATTGAAGTGAACTGTAATTCTGATTGTCCTCACTGGCCATATGACAGAGAAGGTTGTTGAGAGAAGATGTGTCTTACAGGCTTCTTTGGAGTCTTAAAAAAGCATTGTTTATAGGCTATGGATCCAATTCTTCTCCCTCCTGCTACTCTGCTTCATAGCTTTAAGATACAGTAATTCTAGGTTCCACTTCACAGGAGACAATTAGATTTATCAATATTTAATTTTAAAGCACAGAGTGTTCATGACTGCAATAACTTTAAGTGAAGGGACGGGGACACCCAGAGCTAATAATTCAACTAGAATTTAACATTCTAAAACTTCCCTGTTGCTGACCCTATTTTTTCCAAACCCCCTTTCATTTTTCTCTTTGTCACTTTGCTCTGCCAGTGTTCAGTGTTACGATTTTTTTCAATTACTCTCACATTTTCATCCATCATAC